>NC_052479.1:30259442-30287293 GCF_009730915.1 Dioscorea cayenensis subsp. rotundata | reverse complement strand
CGTCCACAATCTTATGTAACACTACATGATTGTGCATGTAGGAGCTCATCTTTGTAACGCTGGACAACCCGTCAAACACAGTAGAATGGAGATCAAGTCTAGAAAGAAGATTTTGAAGATCTTTGAAGACCTTCTTTGGTGAGATGAAGATGCGCCTAGGTGGGTGCGACCCTCGGGAGATGGACCTACTGATATGATGTGAGGAGGTAAGGTAATTGCTGGAAGTGTGTGCTCATGAATAGTTAATTGCTCGAGTTGGACTGGCACTAGGGGCATCGCAAGGTCCCATTGCAACGGAAGGTAAAACTCAGTCAGGTTCAGTAGATGGGCCGCGTTGCAAGCTAGGTTACAACAGGAGTTGCAACATCTAACTTTGAAAGGTGTCTAAGTTAGGAAGCCATGGAGATTCTAAAAGAGGGAGGCAATATATTTGGGACGTTGAGACGTCTATATAAGAGACCTTGCTCTGAGATTTAGGATGTGCAACTAGAGAAAGTCCCTTGGGTAAGGGTGAGTGAGAGTGGGCATCGGACAATCTAGAGAGGATTATTCTTTATCTTCATGAGGATGAGTGTGAGAGTTGTACGTATTATTTTTCAATTCTTTCAGTAGATTGTTTATCTCCGGGTTCGGCCTCCCAGACGTAGACAAATTGTGCTGAATTGGGTAACCAATTCATGTGTCTTTTTTCTCTTGCATGTTTGATTTTACATTGAGTGTACGTGGGTGCTTACATTATATGAGCGATTAAGTGAAAATTACCACACTACTACCGTTCCAGACTAAGGTAGTCAGACCCGGGCCGACCAGCCTGTTCAACTGGAAAAATAGGGAACCGGCCATGTGGCCGATCCGGGTGTACCCCATTGAATCGGGCATGGAAAAACCTGGTGTTAACTCGGTGATCTGAGCAGTTCAACTGGGAACCGGTTGACCCGGCCTAGTCAACCGAGTCACAATGTTAGGGATTTTTTTAACAATATTTAATACATTATTATTATTTTCTCATTAAAAACCACAAAATCATATATATTTATTAATGTTAATTTCCAATTTATAATCAATAAATAGAATTACACAATATATATATATACATATATCATAAACATAACAACAAAAATTAACATTTAAAAATAAAATCCATTGATATGTTATGGTAAATATTTTCTAAAAATTTATTTTGTTTAAAAAAATAAAATAATAAATGAGTGTAATTTTATTATAAATATAAAAATAAAATATTCTAACTAAATAAAAATATAAGAAAATTTAAAACAAAATAAAAACTTAATTGAGATTGGGTAAGTTATATAATTTGTTGATAAAATGTATCATCCATATAAAATGATAAGAATTAGTAAATTAAATTTCTTATCTATTCTAACAAAATCAACCAATAAACAAATAAATAATCAAAAAATACCGAGAGAAGTTCGATAATTAATTATATATTAATATATTAAGTTTGTAAATATTTAAAAAATATAAAAATAATTTACATACTAGAAAATACTAGTGTATATAAGGTCATTTATCAATTTAAATATCAAATTTGAGAAGTTCTTTACATTATAATTATGGTTTTAATATTATATTTTCTCATTATTAATTATTATAATATTTTTTATATTTTATTATTGGCCCCGGTTCAACCCCAGTTCGACCCGGTCAAACCCATTGACCCCCGACCTCTGGGCTTAGTCAGATCAATACCCATACCGGATCTGACAACCTTGATCGATCCGGACCTAGCAGGTTCTTTACATATGCATGTACATTAGTTATTTTTTTATCATAATATAAATCATATTTGCTTAAAAATACCCCCATAGACATTATGATTACTTATATGTAGTCCATTATTAATTCAAATTAATGCTGACTACCTCACGAGTGTTCACGTTAATTGTAATAATAAAATTATTTGAACTTAATTTATATTATTTACAGTAATGATGAGGATCTTAAGTTTAAAATTTGAACCTAATATATATATATATATATATATATATATATATATAAGCTTTTACCAGTGCATCACACAGCTAATGAAAGCTAATCACAGAGTTTAACCCAAAAACAAAAAGGAAATTGTGAATTTCAGCTTCTTAGTTTTTTCTTCTATATAATTCACTTATAATTGTTTCTATAGTTAAATAATGATATATATTACGATCTTATTTTATGCCTATATATCAGTGTAAATCTTTAGATGCCTAATAATCAAAGCCACTAGAATTTGAAGTCATCTCGGCCACATTTTCAGCCTTGCTAAATACCTAATCTTAATGGCTGATTTTTAATTTTATGATAAAAGTGAATAAGAAACAAATTAGAAATCGGATAAGAGAAAATACAAAAGAAGAAAAACACAGGGACCATAAGAGTTAGGAGGTCATCACCAGGGGTGATGCACTCTTAAAAATCACATACTAGAAAAACAAAATAACAAATGAAATAAAAAAGTAGGTCACGGCTGAAAAGACAATCCACCAGATGACAAAAGTCTACTCATATTATGAAAAAAACTGAATCACTCTTGAGGCAGTTGTACCATGGTGTTGGCATGCTCAACTGGTTGCGCGCTTTGGAAGACGTGTTTAAGGTTTAAGATTGAGTGGTAATGGCTGGATTTTGGCAAGCACTTAAGTTGAAAAATTCCGATACAAACACTAAATCCAATCTTTACTTTTTAGCAGTTTTCTTGGTGTTAGTGGGAGCTCTTCTTAATTGAGGACCCGATCAAAGTTTTTTTATTTTTTATTTTTATTTTTTTTTATTTTTTATTTTTATTTTTTTTTATTTTTTATTTTTAGATGAACAGCTATGCTATTAAAAAAAGCAAGGGTATATACAAGCTTCGGGGTGGGGTTCATACTCATGTGGACACTAGAACCACCAGCACATAACCGCTACTTATATTTTCAAACATTTACCATCATCGATGATTCGAACTCTTATTATTTATGAAAGATTCTAATGGAAAGCTGAGTAATAATAAATCACTTAGTTGTTGATATGAACAAAAATACCTTGATCTTCAGGTTAATAGAATTATTGTGAATGAATAATCCCCGCAGACAGACATGTTTTCTTTTTTTTTGGAAGCCTTCTCATGTTACCTATCTCTTGTATCACTAAAGGATCACCAAACTATTTCCTATGAATTTTTTCTTTTTTTTTGGTTCACTGCATGTGTGATATTTATTTATTTGTTTATTTATTTTAAATTGTGGTTCCCATGAGAGACTAAGGCCCATGTTTCTCTTGTTTTTCTTTTCAGTGGTTCATAATTTTGCACAGAAGTTAGCTCCTCACGGATTTTCTCAAATTGTCCCTCAGGAGCGCCTTGTGGTTCCGGTGCCATCCAACTTCACTGTCATCATCCATCAATCGAATCCTATCATTGTCTACATTTCTAATGAATGGCAATAATCTATCAAATTCCTGGTTCTCATTGTCCTTCTCTTCATAATTAACTTGGTAAACACTTATTACTTTATTTTGAATTCAAATAAACAATGATGTACATTGATTAAAAAAAAATATTATGGTTAATCTATTTTAATAAAAAAACATTAATTAAAAATAAAAAAAACCAGTGGCTCATGGACTAGTTTTATTTTGGGAGTGCTCAGCATATACAGACCCATAATGATTCCTTTGTATCCATTCAGAAAATGATTAAGAAATCAATATAACGTTGTTACAGGACAAGTCCAATTGAAATTGAATTGAATTTTAAGTAGTGCCATGATGCGGAAATAACACAACAAAAGAGATGAGATCCACCACCGAACGAAGTCCACGATCGGATACAGGACCTAGCCACTCACCACTCCTTGGATCTGCCCAAAGAGATACACAGTTGAGAGAGTTCTCCTCAATGGCCTGCAAAAGCTCAAAGGAAAGAACCCAGAAAAATGAGGCATAACCTCCAACTCTGCAGCCACACATTAGCTGTCCCCCCTTTGGCAGCCACTTCAAGTATATAACTCTTGGAACAACCCTCCAAGAATAGGAAAACTTACATATAAACAAAGTTATTAAACTAACAAACACTTAAGAGATAATTAAGGCTAAAAGAGAAGCTGCAGAAAAGACAGAAAATGAGTTTTACTGAAACCAGTCAACTTGATATGTCTTTAGTTTAGCAGCGATAACTTCCTCTAGGAAACTCCAATTGATATGAAATTTGTTGCATTGGAAACTAGACTTCATTAGCTTTCCAACCATAGGTTACATGCATCTTATGGTCAACGCAGTTGCTACAGTTTTCACGAAGAGTTTCACCAAAGACTGGGTGTTCTTTTGAAAATTCTTCAATGTCCAAGTGCTCAACACTTGGTCTTGTTTGTTTTGTTCCTGCATCAAGTCTTGCTTGCTTTGCTCCTCTCACAAAGCCTTTAACTATCAGCTCTTCAACTTGACGCTGCAACTCTTCATGTTCCTTCGGACACATCCTATAGGCTGCCTTATTAGGAATCACCGAACCAGGAACTAAATCAATACAATGCTGAATACTCCTCAAAGGTGGAAGACCTGGTGGCATTTCTTCGGGCACCATATCGGCAAATTCTTGAAGGAGTGGAAGCACAATAGCAAGATGCTCACATTGTTCTTCATTAACTTCAAGCATTACAAGAATATATCCTTGCTTGATATGTTGTAGCTCTCTCAAAATTTCAGATTTAGAGAGTAGAGCATTCTTCACCCCTTTTGAAGGCTTGGGGTTCACATCTAATCTTGTTGGAGCCAATACAATCTTAACATCATCTTTGACAAAACTATATGTATTTTTATAACCATCATGCAAAGTTTTTCTATCATATTGCCATGGCCTTCCCAAGAGCAAGTGACATGCATCCATTGGCACAACATCACACATGACTTCATCCTTGTATCTTCCACCAATTGAAAATTGGACAAGGCATCGTTTGCTCACCTTTATTTCTTTCTTCTTTTCCAGCCAGGTAAGTCCATAAGGATGCGGATGGTCCTCTGTTTTCAGCTGCAATTTGTCTACCATGTCGCTAGAAACAACATTTTCAAAACTGCCCCATCTATAATCACATCGCAGACTTTACCATGACAAGTGCACCTAGTATGGAAGATGTTGTGACGCAACCAACCATCTTCTTGTGTTCGTTGAACATTCAGACTTCGGCAAACAAGAAGTTCTCCTTCATCTGCATGAACTACCTCTTCCATTTGAGAACATTCAACCTCATCTTCATCGGACCCTTCATCAATTTCTTCTTCGACAAGAGAAATTATCTTCCGATTTGGGCAATCTGCTGGAATATGACCATACCCTTGGCACTTGAAACACTTTCTTGCACTTGTATTAGGAGGGACTTGTTGTTTAGAGCTTTCACCTTTGTTGAATGACCTTGAGGTAAAAGGTTTTACAGTTTTAGAAGGCCTAGAGTTTGAGGAACTCCCTTGGTTAAAGGAACTTCCCTTGCTTACAGAACGAAAACCACTTCCCCGAGCTTCTTTTAGTTGTCGTTCAATCCTCATAGCAAGCTTACAAACATCTGAATAAGTCCAATATGGCTGCAGCTGCACCATATTGCCTACTTCAGTCCTCAATCCTCCAAGAAACCTAGCAATAGTTTGCTCTTGAAGCTCTACCACATCACATTTGATCATCAAATAATCAAATTCAGCAGTATACTCTTCAACAGATAGATCATTATGTTTGAAATTATGAAGCTTGAGATAGGAATCTTGTCGATAGCTTTCCGGCAAAAATCTTCTCTTTAGTTCCCTCTTCATCTTCTCCTAAGAACGAATAGGGTGTCTTCCTTCTCGAACTCTTTGCCTCTTCAAGTTTTCCCACCATAATCCAGCATATTTTCTTAATTTTAAAGCAGCAAGATTTACCTTTCTATCATCACATACATCTTTAAAATCAAATACTCTCTCAACAGTGTGAAGCCAATCGACGAACTCGTCAGGCTGCATTCTTCCTTCAAATTTGAGATGAGATCCACCACCGAACGAAGTCCACGATCGGATACAGGACCTAGCCACTCACCACTCCTTGGATCTGCCCAAAGAGATACACAGTTGAGAGAGTTCTCCTCAATGGCCTGCAAAAGCTCAAAGGAAAGAACCCAGAAAAATGAGGCACAACCTCCAACTCTCCAGCCACACATTAGCTGTCCCCCCTTTGGCAGCCACTTCAAGTATATAACTCTTGGAACAACCCTCCAAGAATAGGAAAACTTACATATAAACAAAGTTATTAAACTAACAAACACTTAAGAGATAATTAAGGCTAAAAGAGAAGCTGCAGAAAAGACAGAAAATGAGTTTTACTGAAACCAGTCAACTTGATATGTCTTTAGTCTAGCAGCCATAACTTCCTCTAGGAAACTCCAATTGATATGAAATTTGTTGCATTGGAAACTAGACTTCATTAGCTTTCCAACCATAGGTTACATGCATCTTATGGTCAACGCAGTTGCTACAGTTTTCACGAAGAGTTTCACCAAAGACTGGGTGTTCTTTTGAAAATTCTTCAATGTCCAAGTGCTCAACACTTGGTCTTGTTTGTTCTGCTCCTGCATCAAGTCTTGCTTGCTTTGCTCCTGCATCATGCCACATGTTACATCTCTGTGCTCTGTTTTTTTCTTTTTTATTTGTCAATAAATTATTGGTTAGTTAAATCTTTGCTAACTTTTTAGTTCATGAATTTTTATTAACCTTTTTTTTTTCCTTGCATGCAATTTTTAAACATAAAATATATGCCAAATAATATTAACAGCAATGAATTCAAGATTTAAATTAATAAGTTGGTTAGCCAGTGGTTGGCAGTGCTGTAGTGACACTATAGGAGTACTGTTTATATATTGTTATGAACTCAAGTACTGTTTATTAAGTTAAGATCGGCCTCTGTGAAAGGTGGTGTAACCCTGCCTGGCCTCTAGTGTTGCATAATAACAAGTCTTTTAAATCATCTATGGTGCACCCCAAAATATCGTTAAGTCATTCCAACTAGTGTATTTCTATACCTGATTGTACCTTGACAATGTTTTTTTTGTAAAAAAAAAAATTACTCAATTTAATATTTTATCTTTGAAAAGTGTAATAATTAGATAGAGGATTCAATCAATTTATATTCTACTCCATGTACTAAATTAATTTATCTCATCTCATTGATATTTTTTTAAATTATTTTAAAAATAAAATTGACAAACAAGGAAAGATTAAATAATTATATGTTCACATTATTTAACATTTTAAAATATAAAGAGAAAAAAAAAATATGATCCATATATGGCATATTAAAAGTTGAATAATAAGCATTTAGGACAAAATTTTAAAAAGAAATTAATTAAAAAAACAACAAGCAATGACATAAACTAATAAAATATCCACAAAATAAAATCTAATAATAAAACATTGTTCATCAAAAGCTCTTCTTTCTTTCTTTCTTCTCTTCATATCTAAGTTCAAGATGATCTTAACTATGCACTAAATAATTAATTAGATTAGATTAAATTTTTTAAACAAATCTTTGAACTTAAACATGCTAAAACGTCAACTAGTATACTCTATAAATACACACCCTCATTTCTTATCTTCCCACATTGATTCCAAATACTTTCATATATATATATATATACATCACTCTCTTTGGCACCTCCATAGCTAGCAAGCATCAATGGCAGCCACATTTTCTTTACCCACTTCAGCCGGAGTTCTCACCGGACTTCTCCCGGTTATGGTGCTGGTAACCGCCACCTTCTTCTTCAATTCCTTCTCTTCTATTCACAAAATCCTAATGAGCATGGAAAAGATGGTGGTAGTGGTGCTGGTGTTGGTGCTGGTTTACCACCAGGTCCCGCAGCCTTACCAATTGTTGGAAGCCTTCCGATGATGCTTTGGAGGAAGCCACATTCCCGGTGGGTCCTTCGAAAAGCCGAAGGCAAAGACATTACTTGCATTCGCCTAGGAAATGTCCATGTTATCGTTGTTAACTCACCAGAGCTTGCTAGAGAGTTTTTAAAGAAGAACGATGCCGTCTTCGCCTCTTGGCCTAAAACAATGGCTACCGAATACTCCGGTAGGTCTTTCTTCTCTGTCGTCTTCACTCCATGGTGTGATCAATGGAAGAAGATGAGATGAGTGATGGTCTCACAGGTACTCAACCATCAACAATTCCAAAAGATGGCGAAAATGCGCGTGGAAGAGGCCGATAACCTTGTTCAAGTATATTCGAGCATCAAAGCAAAGCCGGAGAAGAGATTAATCTCCGAAAAACTCTTCGGTATCTTTGATATATATATATATATATATATTATATACATTGATGTAGATTATGTGACTGATATTTTCACATGATCATGATGTGAGGTGTTCAGCTCTGTTTGAAGCTCTAAGATGGATGTATAACTCAATATTGAGTTTGTGCAGGAATTACTGTAGCAACGGGGGATGTACAGAATGGCTGTAAACCTCACGGGCTCCATGCGGCCCGCATGGAGACCGTGAGGTTCACTGGAATTTTTGATTTCGCAAGCATCGTAACAATGTTCATCGTAGCAAAGTGAGAGAATTTCTGAGAATGGCTGTAAACCTCACGGGCTTCATGCGGCCCGCATGGAGACCGTATGGGCTACTGTAGCATCCCGAATGAGTTACTTAACTCTTCATTCTCTCTTCAATGATAGGGCATTCTTGAGGTTTCTTGAGAGAAAAAGAAAGGGAGAAAGGGCTACGGGCTAGGGCTTCAACATCCATCAAAGGGGAAGCCTTGAAGACATCCTAGAGCTTCGGATCCGAGCTTGTGAGCTCAAAGAAGAAGAAGTGAAGGTATATATGTACTCTTCTTCTTCATTCTTGTAAACCTAAGCTAGGGGTTGCAAGAAGGTGGGAAGGTTGCTAGGGCAAGTTGTTTATCATCTTGTTGTGTGTTCTTATTTGCTCAAGAGAGGCTTATTGTATGTTTGTATGCATTGATTAGCCGGATTAAGCTAGGTTGTAGCTTAAGGGAGAAGAAGAACACTGTAGCACTTCCCATACCAATTGAACACTCTAGGTCCTTGTGGTTTTTCTTTGTAGTGAGGAGTTTTCCCACAAGGATTCTTCCTGAAAAATGATGTATATTGGTTTTTGAATGAGAATTGTGTTTTTGCTTGTCGTTTGATCCAAAGGGGTGAATAGTGTTGACTGCCAGGTTTTGTCCGCTGTGTGTTGTATACCCCGGGCTCCCCAACACATGATAACTTATTTCTATTGTCTTCTTTAGATATTATACTGGAACTATCATAAGGAGGATGCTGTTTGGATGTCGGCATTTTGGAAAGGGAGCAAAAGACGGCGTGCCGGGGCCGGGAGAAGAGGAGTTGGAGCACGTAGAGGCTGCATTCACTGTGCTCTCATTGATCTATTCATTTTGTGCATCAGATTTCATACCAAGTTTGAGAATTTTGGATATTGACGGTCATGAGAAAACCATGAAGAAAGCCATAAATGTGATCAATAAATATCATGATCCTATTATTGAAAAGAGAGTGCAACAATGGAGGAGCAATGGTGGTGTTAATGGTGAGCCAGAGGACATTCTTGATGTGTTCATCTCTCTCAAAGATGATGAAGGAAAGCCTCTCTTAAGGATTGAAGAAATTAAGGCACAATCTGCTGTGAGTGTCTATTTTCATATATATATATATATATAACACGGCCTCTCGCACGTCCATAGTGGCCATTATATTACATTGACTTTAACTATATCCCTAACCTTGACCTTGAAATAAGCTTATGTAACACTCGCATGACCGTGCATGTAGGAGCTCATCTTTGTAACGGTGGACAACCCGTCAAACACGAGTGGAATGGGCGATGGTCGAGATGCTCAACCAGACCCGGATATTCTCCGGAAAGCCATCGATGAGCTCGACCGTGTCATCGGCCCTCACCGCCTTGTTGAAGAGTCCGACTTCCCAACCTCCCCTACTTGAGGGCATGTGCCCGTGAAGCTCTTCGTCTCCACCCCATTGCACCCTTCAACGTTCCCCCATGTCTCCTCCATTGACACCACCGTCGCCGGCTTCTTCATCCCTAAGGGCGCCCAGTCCTCCTAAGCCGTGTCGGACTTGGCCGAACCCTAAAAATTTGGGAAGATTCGATGAGATTCAACCCCGACCGCACCTTAATGAGAAGAATGTGGATCTAGCCGAGCCGGAGCTCCGGTTCATATCGCTTTTCCACCGGCCGGAGAGGGTGCATAGGGGGACAGTTGGGGACCGCAATGACGTATATGTTGTTAGCTAGAGTTTTGCATACGTTTACGTGGAGCTTGCTCGCGGTGAAGGGCCGGTGAACCTCTCAGAGGAGGAAAGTAGTCTCTTTATTGATAAACCTTTGCATGCCCTTGCTAAGCCAATGTTGGCTTTTTTAGAGCATTATTAAGTAATTACTTTTATAAGCATGCTGCATGATCACATATATATTTATATGGGCATACATATGTTTGTATCTTTGGAGAAAGATTATTGAACTTAGGATATATATAATATTTAAAAAGCTCTTTAATAATTTAGTGGTTACTCCCCCTAATAACTTGGACAGGCCTGTATTATCAGATTGTGGTCTTCGCAAGTCCAGCTAATTTTTTTTATAGCATTTTTGTTTTCCTCTTTTGTTTTGTGTGCCTCACCTCTTATGAGAGACTTCTTTCTGTTTCTTCTTCTTGTTTGTACTTTTTTTCTACTCTGTTCGGTTTTTTTTTCTTCAATAAAGTTGTGGTTTATCTATATTTATTAAAAAAAAACTGTCATATCATGTCTTAATTTTTAAAATTTTTTATTTTGATGTAATATTTTTTTTTTTAATTCCTAGTTGTCTTTAACTCCATGCAGATTATGTACGTTGGATGTATAAATATATATACATATGAGAACCAATCTTTTATAAATGTCCATAGATAAATTCTATGGACATCATCTCTTAATCATTGGATTTGAATCAAGTTACTGCAACTCATCCTTGACAAATTCATTTAAAAAATTTCTAATGTTCCTATTACCTAAAAATTTTAGTTTTTTTTTATCTCATTCGAGGTTGTCCACGTTGACTTTCACACTCTCCTCTCTTTATTTTATTTATTTATTTATTTATTTTGTGAGTGGATTTAGATAATGTCTCAAACATGAGCTTGTTAATGGATTTTCTCAAATTGTCCTGTAAGAGTGTTCTGTGGTTCAAATTACACTTGGTACCCAACTTTATCATAATCCATTGATTGCATGTGGTCCTCATAGTTTATAATACTTTTAACAATAATAATTTATTAAAATTATGGTCATCATTGTTGATTTTCGACATCAATCTGCTTAATTGCCATGGTGGTAATTAATGTACCAAACACATATTACTTTATTATTAATTAAGAAAAAACAATGTTGTGTATTAATTAATTTCTTTTTTTAAAAGAAAAATTCACTTATGATGTAACGAGTAGTTTTATTTTGTGGTTTTGAAGGTGAATGATTGAGAAAATCAAGTTAAGTTGTTTCAAGTTGAATTAGATTTGAATAGCTCATAAGTGGTATATATATGTTGTTTTATTTGCTCTTTTCTTATTAGTTTATCATTGGTTAATTAAATCTTAGTTGCTGACAATTTAGTTCATGAATTTTGTAAACTATTTTTTTTGTGTGTATATAATATTTAAGCATAAAAAGTCAAAAAATAAATAAATAAATTCAAGATTTAAATGAATTTATTATTCAATTTGATCCTTGAAGTTTAAAAATGTTTAATACGGCTGTAATTTGACATATGATCTGATAGAATTATAATCTAGCAAATTGATCGCATTTTATTATACTAAGTAATAACACTAAAGAAAATTTCATTTAGTCATTGTTCCTCCCAAGGATAACCACCTGTGGCATGTGATTGACACAATGGCATTGTTTGTTCTTGATGGTGGATGCTCCTTTGAACAAGCTATAATGCAGAGATGGTGTGGAAACCCATTATTTTTCTTTCGGTTTCATCTTGGATCTAAGGAGCATGCATACTATGTCTGGAGACTCTATTCCTTTGCTCAGGATAATTTATGCTGCTTCCTTGTTTAACAGAAGTTAACTGGATGATTATTTTGTGTCCACCAATTCAGTTCAAGGATTAAAATGAAATTATTTGATGTGTCACTTTCAGTTTGATTAATATTAACATATATGGTGCTTAATATGGGTATCCTTGACTTAGTTACGGCTTCTTCTGGGTTCCCCTACCATGGTGGGAATTGAGCATATTATTTATGCAAAATCACCCGCCTTGTTTCTTAGTTCAGCAATATTCAAACCCTTTAATATTTGATCTGCTTTAGCAACTTGTAGCTTGATTTTCTGAAGGCTACTATATCCTTACCCGCATCTAGTCAGTTTCTTGTTTTTCATCTTTTACATCAGCTTGGTTAGCAACTATTTGATTTCCCATAATACTAATTGAACAATTTTAGGTATATTATGATATTTCATAGATTTAAAATGCAGGGTGATGCTCTTCAGCTCTGGCGAACAGAGCCTTTCATCATGATGACTGGTAGTGGAAGGTGAAATACCACCATAGCTATTAATCCATAGTCCTTTGAATCACTAAAACTCACTTGGTAGTATCACTATTGTTATGTTTGCAAGATTTTATAGTTGATTTATATTATTCCTTATCTTTCCAAATATAGCTATACATTTGGTTCAAAATGCATTTTTAGATAATGCCAGTCTTTTCTCCATCCAGATGGATCCCATCTTCTTTTGCCAACTGTTCAATACCTAGAGCGTGAGAAAAGAGGCTGGCACCACATTTGCATCCGGTGGAAATAGGGTGAGTTCTAATTGAACTTCTGGAACGGGGTTGTTGGTAATAGAATAGAAGTGCTCCTTACATAGAACAACAACCATTTGGGTTTACATATAGGGAGAAGCAATACAAGTAACCCAATGTACGCATACATATGTATATACAACTAGAATACATACATGTATGCATACACATCTAACATATACATCTAACAGTTGGAATATCTCATATCTTTTAAGTAAAAATGGATAAGATTCATGATTATTCTGTTTTACATTTTCTAGAGAGTGGAATTAGAGCGTTCTTTGACGGAGGCACAATGAGATGAGTTTGAGGATATGTTGCGGTCTTTGACTTTAGAAAGGAGTCTGATAAAAGATGCTAATGTTGATGCAGCCGGAGAGGTAATTCCAATATTCATGAACCTACCATCTTGCAAATTCAACTAAATTTGGTTGAACAGATCTACATCTCACTTTCATCTCATTACATTTTTGCAATCCATAAAAGTAGATATTCATCATGCCTTATTATGAACCTTAAGGTTTTTTGAAAAGGATGCCTAATCTGTAATCTAGTTTTTTATTCAATTAGTTCTCAGAACTTTTCTTATTTATGGAGTTTATTTTTATGTAATTGCAGATTGTTGAGGTCCTCTCTGAATCATTGACACTTAAAGAAACACTGATCCTAACTAAAGTTGCAAGATTTATGCTAGTCTCCAACATACTTCATAACAGCAGTGCTCTAGTGAAGAATTCCTTTGTTTATCACACAAAGTTTGAAGCAACCCTATGAGACATAATGGAGAGCTTCAATGACCTCTATTGCAGTATCACGGAAGGATCACCGCGAAGCACATAAGGTAAATATGATTGTTGATATCATTATGCTTCGGGTTCTATCCGGTTTCCATGAGTCCGATAGCCTTTATTTTTGTTATCAAATGCCTCAGGAGCGAGTTTTGAAAGTTTTTCAAGTGTGGAGGACTGGTTCCTCTTTTCAAATGCATATGTGAATGGGCTCAAAAACTACTTTTTCTTCGTTTAGGGAACTCGGGTGTAGTTCTATTTCACTCTCTTTGTGGGGATGCACCTGAAATCAAAAAAAGAATCAACTCTGAAAATCCAAGTGATGCTGTGAAGCTTAATCAAGATAGAGCCCTATCTATCGGAAAGGGTTCATGGATAAGGAGCTATGATTTGTTGTTTTGGTACGTGGATAAGGCGGTTGAGACAAACCCCGGCAGTATTGTGATTGTGGAAAGAGACAATGAGCGTTTTAAACATGCATTCTTTTCTTTCTGTTTGTGTATCATGGGATTCAAGAGGGCTTGCCGGCCACTGCTATTTCTCAATAGTACCCACCTCCTTGGAAAGTATCGGGGTACTCTATTGGGTACCACAGTCAAAGATGAAAATAATGGTTTTTTTCACGTCGCATTGGGTATTGTCGACAACGAGACCGATGCGAATTGGATGTGGTTCATATCGAAGTTAGGTGATGCTTTATACGATGAATGAGATTATGGAGAGATAATTACATTTGTGTCAGATAGGTCTAAGGGCCTTGTGAACGCCATTGCAAAAGGTCTTCCTTTCTTCCTCACATGCTGCCTTCGACACTTGGAAGCCAATTTTTTGAAGGCCAATGTTAGACTTGGGAAGGCATTGAAGGAGGAGTGCTAATCCATATACTTTTCATATGCGTGGGCATCCACGGCTAAAGAATTTGATGATTCCGTGAATGAATTGTAGACCACATCACCTGAAGCCCACCACTGGTTGATTTATAAATCAGATATGTCACATTAGTCGAATTATTTGTTCAGAGGTGAATGTTGGGGTGAGATGTATTTAAATGTCGCAGAGTCGTTCAATGCATGGATCAAAGAATCTCGAGTATTACGGTGTGCCAAAATGGTCGACTCCATATGATATTTGAATGTTGACTTTATTTAGCAGCTTAAAAATGGTTCTTATCCTTTAAACTTGTTTGTTTCTGATTAAATAATGTAGTTTATGTTTAACTATAAAGGTAATCCCTTAATGTCTTTTCTTATTATTTAAACATGTTTGTTTCTATTTAAATTTCAGTATCTTAGCTTAATAGTGTTTAAGTATACGTGTTTTACGTCATACTGAGTTCAAACCGAGCAGTATATTATGCACCCGCCATGAGCAAGCGAACAAATGGGAGACTTACTTATGCCTCGACATACATTGGAAGGTAGAGGAACTTGTTGTCGAAAGCCAAAATCTTTATATTGGTTGTTGTGTCGATGATTGTTATGAAGTGACTGACTAGTGCAGCAACTCCGCAGATCTATCAGGTAAAACTCGCTCATGTCGTAGGTTGCAAGTTTATGATATCCCGTGCAAATACACTTGCGTTGTAATAATGCAGACAGACGCTAACATTCATCGATTTATTGTCAGCTACATCACCGTCGATAATTACAAATTGGCGTATAATGAAGCTATTTTCCTATACCTACCGCATGACAAGCCTACGGATGACAATCGAGAATTGCTTTTGAATCCGCCTATCACGAGAAGGCAACACAGGCGTCCTAGATGGATGAGGGATCGAGTCGTGAGGCATCCGAGGTCCTCGAGTTACGTTTCGACCACTACCACGCGTCCGGTCATAATAGTAGATCTTGTAATGAAACTGTCGCCGACTAGGCATTATAAATAAACACAAATTTAAACAGAAACAAACTTATTTAAAGTGTCAATCTATTATCTTTAAAATGAGACTTTGTCTCTTAAACATTTTACTTAAACATTTTCTTAAACGTAAATGGAATATCTTATCTTAACAATAAAGGGATTATGTTAAACAATGATATTGATATTTAACTAGAAAACAATTATACTTAATCGGAGACAACGATAGTTAAATAGAAACTCTGATTATTAAAAGGGAACACTAAACGTTAAACATAAACAATGATATTTAAACAGAGACCACACTGTTTTCAACGTAAGCATACAGTATTAAACGAACACAAGTAAATTTACATGAGAAAACTTGCTAAGACAGCTGAAAAGAATGAATAGAATTTAATACTGTGTTACATTGCAAAACTTGTTACATTGCAAGATGACAAATAATTTTAATTATGTTCCCCCCTAGTTGAAGAATCGCCTTTCTCAATGATGCCGGATGCACTCCTTTCTATAAGTATGCGGGTAACATACTTTAATCTCAAACAAGGGGCATCCGTTTGCGGTATCCATAGCTTTTCATCATCAAGTAATTGTTCGATAAACCGCATGACATAGATGGCGCAGTCGACACTTCATTATTTTTGTCTTGGGGTGTCACCGTCATGAATAAATGGGTACAATATAGTCACCGTCTCGTCAAACTCCATATCGACACAATAGTCGAATAGTCTCCACTGTCAAGATATACAATTTGAGGTTAGAATCCCGATTAAGAAACTAGTATTTATCAAACTCTATTTATCAAATAACTTACTATGTCTTTGGTGTCTCCGTCATACTCCTCACTTTAGGATGAAGAATAATGCCTGTATTCTTGTTTGTCATTATTAAGAACCATCACATGGAAGTGTCCATTCATGATTATTGGGAGGATGACTATGTCAACATCATACGAGAGTTCGCATGGCATCTCCGATCATAGTGAGAGTCGTGTCACAGCGTCTTCTCGTTTGGACATAAACAGTGCTAGTGGTCGCGTGATGGACCAAGATATAGTTAAATGAAAACATAAATACTTAAGTGGAAACTATATATATTTAAACGATATTATAAATATTTAAATGGAAACTAACAATGTCAAATGGTAATTCATATGGTTAAATGATAACATATATATTTAAATTATAATATAAAAACTTCATACTAACAAGTCTATCCAGCAGTTTAGGAAAATCCTTATTATCTCCTGCTCGAATTTGTCGAGGTGCGCATGTCCGGGTATCTTTTCTTCTTAGGAAAAAGTCCTTCCACACTTCTTACGTATTGTTGGTTGGCAAAGAGACCATACCGTTAACGTTAGCACCAATTGTTGTTTTTCCGTTGACGTTTCCATGCCCTTGCCAGCAGTATCTTTGGGTTCACCACCAGGTGATGTTGTTGACAGTTGTTGGTTGGCAAGGACCATACTATCAACGTTAGCATCAATCATTGTTTTTTTTTGTTGACGTTTCCTTACCCCTTTTCAGTAGCATCTTTGGGTTCATCACCAGGTGCTGTTATTAACGAATGTTGGTGTTCTGTGATTGTTACTTCGTGTTGTGATTGTTACTTCATGTTCAATAGAGTCAATGATCCTGTCAAGCTCAGGCATGACGACATCATCAACAGGAGACAAATCCATTGAAGGTTGGTCCACTACAGGTGGAGCTTCTGTTGGGGCAATTTCCTCAAGCGTTGCCCTTGTAGTCGATCGACCAACTGCCCATCGTCGTCGCTATTGTTTCATCATCGATTTGGTGGAGGGATAGACATTATTGTTTTTTTCTTCTTGTCATGCAAGCCTCTTCAAACATGGCGTGACTAGTTCAAGAAACTAACATTTGTAAATAACACAATCTTAGTGAAATCATTCAACTAAAACAATAACAAATGTTTTTAAATAGTCATCTCATATATTTAAAGCGATATCCCATATACTTACACAACAAACCACCAGGGTTAAACACTAAAAAGCATATTTTTTTAAAGCGAAACTACTATTGTTAAATGATAATGACTAAAAATTAAATATAAACTACTACTGCTAAATGATAATTAATAGTATTGTAGACAATTGTAACACATTGTTCAAGATTTATTACCTCCTTTCCTTCGAGAGATGACAACATGGTTCCTATCGACGCTTGCTTACGATAACTATTTTCACCGTAACACAACATCCTTAGGGTCTTGCCAAAATGTAGCTTCTTTTCGGTGCCATTCAGCTCGTAAAACCAGGTGTTAAATGCGACCGAGCAACCTTTAAGGTACCCCGTGTTGTTCTTCTTCCTAGTGCATCTTGCTTGCACTCGAGCGCCGCTTATGGAACACCTTCCATAAGCCACTTGTACGTCCACTGCGCTCATGCGTATCGCCCCATACTAGGTAGATCATCGACATAATCAGCAATCTAATTTACATCCGAGCATGAGGTATTTGGGAAGAGGATTGTACAAATGAGGGTACACCATCAGGAGTTTGACAAAATTTTCTTTTTCTCCCCTCTGTTGAACAAGTTGCTCAAATGTTCTCTTGATGGAGTCTCTGTGTCTCTCGTAGGTTTTCGATAAATACTTCTCTTCAAAAGCTGAGTGTATTTTCTTCTTTTAAAATATGACTACGCCTCTGTCACATCGCATACCAAGAATGAGAGCCACATCTTCAGGCCTGAAACTCAGCAAGCTTGCCCCAATCCTGAATTTATTGGTGTGGTCATCGTATCTTTGTAGCAAAAGAATCAAGAAGGGTCCTCTCTTGGAATACGAGGTTCGAGTTCGATTGAATCTCGCAAACGGTGTCCTTCATATGATCTCCCAATATCGTCCACCCATGTGAAATTTCAATTCGACCATAGTCTCTACTACCGAGTATCAAGTAGAATCACCCATTAACTAGATATATCGCCATAATCACAAGCATGCGACAATAACAATACATTAAGTAGTATTCGAAGCACCTTAAGCGGAAAGATATGTTTTTAAACGGAAACCTCAATTCTTCAATAGAAACATCACTTAAGTAGCAGATACATCATTTCTTATATAGAAACCACAATTCTTAAAGCGAAACATCATTTTTAAACTAAACCTCATTTCTAAAACTACAATCATATCAAACTAAAGGGGAAACATACATTATAAACATTACATAGCATAACAATCGAAAATTTCTTCGGATCATGTACACAGACGAAAATGAAAAATAAAACAAAACCTTAGCCGAGAAATCTCCCTACAGATTTCAATATCATCCAATAAAAATAGAACCACAAAATCAAACCAAAAAAATCTCTCTTTCTAATAGAATAGTTTACAAATAAAACCATAATCACAACTTCTTCAATGGCGTCCACCTTAGCTCAATACCTTTGACTGCAAACTGATGAAATGTTGAATACTTGAGCGGGACTTTTCCTTCGAGACACTAGTGGAAAAAAATTTTTTAGTTTTACAAAGGATGTCCTGGGAGAGACAACTTTGGAAAGGCAAAAACTGAAAAGGTGAAGAGAGAAAAAAACATAACCGGAAAAATGATTACAACGAAGGTCATTATGGTCAAACCACGTTGCACTGCCACAACTTTCCACGCAAGGGGCAATTTCATCCAGAAAATTTAAAACCAACTCTGTTAAGCACTGTTACATGGTTAATTTGGGGGTTTGAAAATAATTGTGTTTAAAAAGGAAGAGGTTTTTGACAATTTCCTGTTATTATTATTTATAATGAGTGTAAGAAGGAGCTTGAGTGTTTTATTTGTGTATACGCCCTTACAAAATTTTTGAAATTACAAGTATTTTGGCGAATGTTATTGTAAATATACCCCTATAAAATTAAGAACCCACATTGCTGCAAAATCACTAGGCTAAAAAATATAGTGAAATATTAGAAATTTAACATGCAATTCATTGTAATATAAATCATATTACTAAACCACCCTCTTAAATTATTGATATATATATATATAGATTCTTTTTGTATGTATGCACATTAGTAATTATGTATCATAATATGAATTATATTTACTTAAAAATACCCCCATAAACATTATGATTACTGATACATATATATATATAGTCTATTTTTAATTCAAATTAATGCTGAAGTGTTCACATTAATTGTAATAATAAAATTTTTTTAACTTAATTTATATAATTTGCATTAATCATGTGAAATCTTAAGGCAAAATTTTTAACCTAATAAAAAGATTTTCTACGGTCCATCACACGACTAATGAAAACTAGTTAGAGTTTAACCATTGTGAAGTTCGAGGGTTCTTAGTTTTTCTCTTGGGTAAACAACACAAATGGTCACCCAGACTATTCGAGTGTTTACGTTTTTAGTCACCCACATAAAAAAATTACGATTTGGTCACTCACATTTTGTTATTTATTTTTAGTCACCGAGCCTTCACAGTGTTAGCAGGGGACCCGACATGGCTTGCCACGTCACACATGCTCGACCAAAGCAGATTAACACATAAGCCACGTGAACTCCCAGCCCTTTCTTCCCCCTTTTTTCTTTTCGGGTGGACAAGCAGTATAAATGCCGATGTGAGACAAACAACTTTTTCATCTTCTTCAAGAGTAATCTAACCCTTTCTTCTCCATTCACGAACCCTAATCGCCCCATCACACAACAACTAGAGTGGAAGCATTGCGAATGGAAAGGGAAGGGTCGGGTACATATACCTAACACATCGAGCTCTTATTGATTGTAGTCATTTTGTGCTAGATGGGTTATGTTTACTGAAAAAGGATCTTAATTTGAATAATGATTTTAGAAAGGCCTTGGAGTGTCTTCTATTTTTTAAAGAAAGGAATCTGTTATATTTTTTTAATCTTGTTGATTAAAAAATAACAAATTCCTAAATTTGATATCAGCTCTGGTATATGTTGTGGTTTTTTATCTTCATTACCTAAATTTGTCCATTATTTCCATCACTATATTTGTACTTTGGTGATGATCTTATGAAATAGATGTATGTGATTCATAACTCATCAAGATCATTGATGCGATGTTCTTAGAATAAAAGACCATGATTTCTCCAAACATGTCATCCACAAAGGGACTATTACATTCCAACAGCTTCAATTCTATCAAGATTGATTTAGAATGATTCCTTTTAAATCTCACCATTTTCCTTTAGACAATTCCTTTTCATTTTTTTTCTTGATACATGTTTCTTTGCTACTTAGTTGATTAGCTTATTTATGCAGATAAACGACATTCATTAGTGGGAACAACTGTAGTTAGATTCTAATCTGTTTTATAAGTATATTAACATATTATGAAAGGAAGCACTTTACCTACCAACACTAGGCCTTGCTTTAGATTAACATCAAGAAAATCAAGGAATGCTTTTTAAAGAGAAAAAGTATCATGGTTGTGTATCATATGTGCCATTTGCCTTGGTTTTTCTTGTTACAATATTCTCTTTATCTCAATTATCTCACATGGTTTTCATTGCATTGGCATATCCATTATCAGCAGAGTTGAATGGAAGAGCTTGTATGAACATACTTTCACTTCAAACTCAAAGATTAGAAAGAAACAAATTATGAATACTCATTGATAAGAAAGGAATATATTTGATTATGAAATACTAGTTTTGTCACTTGCTTGATTAAATAGATGGTATGAATGGATAGTTTGATCATCAGCATTAGTTACTAAACCACAAAATTGTGTATGTGGATGGGTGGGCTTATATATAGTTATTGAATTAGTTTACATCTTATTTAAATTATGGATATAACCATTGTTATGATATAATGTCCAGTTAACATAAATTCTAACATTCTATTTTTCTATAGCGAGGCTAACATAAATTGTGTAACTAACCAGGCAAAGACCATATCTCCCAAGGTAATTGAAATGAATACGAGCGAGTAATTGATGTGCAATAGTGTTCTATTTAACACAATCCCAAGCATTTTATTTTGTAGAGATGTATTGCACCAATTCAAAATGAGGGTGGTTCAACTCAACCATCTATAGTGATTGTAAGATAGATGCCAGAAGTGAGTTACTTAGGCAAAACCTTTTTTATAAATCTTTATTGGCAATTGATTTTCTAACTTATGTTATTTGGGACTATGCTAATGGGTTCCTCACAAGTTTCTTATAGAGAAGAAAGTTTTGTGATTGGGCCTATTGCAAATCCACCCATGCAAGAACATAGACAACAAGGAAGACAAGTCCCCTCAAGGTATTTGGCTAAAGGGAAGAGGAAGATACCTCCATTACCCAGCAATGCTGAAGAACCAAGTAGCTAGGACAAGGCAATGCAATGGTACAAACCAGGAGAATTACTACTGGGGAAATTGTGCAAAATGTGCACACATTAAGTAATTCTGTCTTTTGGAAAGTAGCATGTCAAAGAACATATGTTTATTTTGCTTTTATTTCTTATTTTAGAAACATGTAACAAGTGGCATCATTGTCTATTTTGTCTTTAAGTATTACAAAATTATACTGTAAAAGTTTTGTATTTTGTGAACAAATGACATTTGACTACTAGGAATGATCATTTATGAACAAAGTGCTCCAAATCCGAATGGTATTTTGTATTTTACATAGATATTGAATTTTTGTAGAAGCTTTTAATTTCCACAAGGATTTAACACAAGATAAAAACAATTTACCTTGTCCATGTGGAGTATTGCCCTATTTTAACATCCAAGGTAAGCACAATTTTTATAACCTTGCAGAGATTTTATAGCTAGCTTCATTTATAAGCCAGAAAATTACAATAGAGAAAATTGAGACCAATTTCACATTTGTTAGCCAGAAAATTACAATGACTATAAAAGACAAAAACAAATTCACAAGCTCAACTGTGTATTTCTTCATTGATTGTACTTGAGAAAATCAGACATAAAATTACATATTTCTCTTCTTCCATAGAAATTAACTTTGTGGATGACCTCGTCCAAAGCTCCTCCTCTCTTGAGCGAACAAGGGAAAGGACATTCAAAAGAAGAAGGGGAAATTCACGTGGCATTGATATGTGCTTGAATGAATGTATTTTGTTATTATTATTCATAGCACTTTGCATGTAATTATTGAATATATGATTAAATTGGTGCTTAATTCGATTTCATTCGTATTCAGGCTATAATGAGGACATATTGATCAAGAGGAATAAGTTTGAGGTGATTTGAGCTAATTTTGGAAGAAAAATAGAGTTTTTAGAGCGACTTATGGGTGCTAATATGGGTGTTATTGTAGCAATGAACTGTTTATGATAATGTAGCACATCACTGTTTATGGCACTGTTACGGGCGTAAGCCCCAACCTGAGAACCTTATGGGTACAGTTACCACTGTAAGCCTCAGGATGTAAGGGGTTACTATAGCAGTGTACTGTCCATGGTTATTATAGGAAATCACTATTTAATGGCACTATTCTGGGCTGGTTATGGTCGTAAGCTCCAACCCGATAACCTTACGGGTAACTGTTACGGCCGTAAGAACCCCGATTCCTGAGTTATAAAAGCTAGAAATTAGGGCTTTTGGAGGGGCATTGTTCTGTACTCTTTGGCTGCCCTTTGGGTGGCTATTGGGGGGGTTTTTCCTTGGATATCTTGCTAGAGAAGGAAGAAAACAAAAGGGAGAGATTAGCAGAAGGTTCAAAGCTTCAAGGGAGCTGTTCATGGAGAGATCTTGGCGGTGATTTTGGGGAATCTTTGAAGAACTTCATCCATTCAAGGAGTGATGTAGGAGCAAAGCAAACAAGACTTGATGCAGGAGCAGAACAAACAAGACCAAGTGTTGAGCACTTGGACATTGAAGAATTTTCAGAATAACACACAGTCTTTGGTGAAACTCTTCGTGAAAACTGTACCAACTGCGTTGACCATAAGATGCATGTAACCTATGGTTGGAAAGCTAATGAAGTCTAGTTTCCAACCCAACAAATTTAATATCAATTGGAGTTTCCTAGAAGGAGTTATGGCTGCTAGATTGGAGGCCTATCAAGTTGACTGGTTTCGAGTAACTCCTTTACTTTCTATTTCTGCACTTCTCTTTTTAGTCTTAATTATCTCTTAAGTGTTTGTTAGTTTAATAACTTTGTTTATCTTTAGGTTTCCCTATTCTTGGAGGGTTGTTCCAAGAGTTATGTACTTGGATTGGGTGCTTAAGGGAAGACAGATAATGTGTGGTTGGAGAGTGGGAGGTTGTGCCTCATTTTTCCCGGGTTCTTTCCTTTGAGCTTGTGCAGGCCATTGAGGAGAACTCTCTCAACTCTGTATCTCTTTGGGCTGATCCAAAGAGTGGTGAGTGGCTAGGTCCTGTATCCGATCGTGGACTTAGTTCGGTGGTGGATCTCATCCCTTTTGTTGCGTTATTTCCTCATCAAGGAGATTGCAAGCTTTGAGGGAGTTTAGTTATTCTTTCTATATATTTTAATTACTTTGGATTGGATTGTTGTTCTTCAATGATGAAGAACTAATTTTCATAAGCGTTTAGGCATAGTTGAACTCTAGGGTTTATTTCTTTAACATTAGTTGTTGGATCTTTGATTCTTAAATTGTTTTGTTAATTGCAATCATATCTATTTGAATCTAATTGCGTGTTTGAATGCTTGGTTACTAACGAGGCAAAAAGGCCCTAGCTTTCATGTTTGATGTGCTACGTGATGAGTAGAAATACCCACCCTAGCATAGACATGTTGTGATTAGAGGAAATTGTGAATAAGCTTGAGTATAGGATACTTTGGAGACTCTATCTCCCTCAATTCTCCGTAGTGAGTTATTGGCGATCTCGTGTTCTTTTTGCAATCATGTGGAGTGGATTTTATGAGAAATCGTATTTCTGTTCTATATTCGGAATAGGAGTAATCTCTCTCTATGGGGAGATTATCTACTTAAGAGATTGCCATTAGTTAACAATGAGGTTTCATAGAGTATTAATGCGATTGTGTAGATGTTTCGTATCGCCTTTTGCAACTATTTCAGTTAATCTTGGCTTGAGAAATCGAGGTTTAGTATAATTCTAGAAACCTATCGGTTCAAATAGGATTGTATACCTAGACAATCTTTGTCTTGTACTTCATAACCCTAAACAAATACTATGCCCTAATATTGTCTCTTTCCTTGATTTCTCTCCGGTTTTATTTTTTTGTATTTCTTATTTTTTTGCTTTTTTTATTCACCACACACCACTTCATCGGTTAGGCTATTTTTTTCGAATTAGTTTTATTACTAGTATTCACTCTCGTGGACCAACACTCTGCTTTACACAAATTTTATTATGCGATTAGCACGTACACTTACGTTCTATCTGGCATCCACTCCAATCATTGTGCGATAGGGCAGATTAGGGGTTGTGATGGAGAAGAAAGAGTTAGATTGCTCTCAGAGAAGATGAAAGAGTTGCTTGTCTCACATGATAGGTACATAGTTGTCCACTGAAAAAAAAGGGGGAAGAAACGGTGGGAGTCCATGTGGCATCCACGAATTAACCTGTTGGTTGAGCGTGTGTAACGTAGCAAGCACGTCGGCTCCCCGTTAACTGCGTAAGGCACGGTGACTAAAAAAACATAATAACAAACATAAGTGACCGAATTGTAACTTTTTTTAGATGAGTGACTAAAATAGAAACATCCAAATAGGTGGGTGACCATTTGTGTTGTTAACCTTTTCTTTTTTGTTCTATTTAATTTCGTTATAATTGTTTCTATAGTTAAATATTAATATATATTAAGATCTTATTTTATGCCTATATATGACTGTAAATCTTTAGATGCCTAATAATTAAAGCTGCTCAAATTTGAAATCATCTCGGCCAGATTTTCAGCATCACCATCTACGTAATTTTAATGGGTGCATTTTGGGAAGGCTTAAGCTGAGAAATTCTAAGACAACTATTAAACCTAACTTTGGTTTTTTTCCCCGCATTTTTCTTAGCGCCAATGGGAACATTCATGTAAACGCTATAGCACACAACCACTACTCACACTCCTAAAAATATACTGTCACCCGTGATTCGAATTCTCACAATTTATAAATTTTTTTAATAAAGATCCAGCTACCAATAAATCACTTGGTCATTAATTAGTATGGTCAATAATACATTAACCTTCACATTGAGAGGGGCTCACATTTCTAAAAATATGTTATCACTCGTGATTTGAATTCTCACAATTTATTAAAATTTTTAATAAAGATCCAGCTACTAATAAATCACTTGGTCATTGGCATGATCAATAATACATTAACCTTCACATTGATAGAACTATCGTGAATGGATAATCCCGGACGTAATCAAAATTTTTTTTGGGAAGCAATCTCATATTCCCTCTCTCTTCTATCACTAAAGGCTCACCAACTATCTTACATAATTTTTTCCCTTTTTGGTTTTCACTGCATATGTGATATTTATTTTTTTGTGGTTCCCATGAGAGATGCTGACCCATGTTTACGTTGTTATTATTTTAAGTGGATCAAAATTTTTCACAGAAGATAATTTCCTCACGTTTTTTCTCAAATTGTCTCTCAAGAGTGTCGTGTGGTTCAAGTGTCATCCAACTTCATTATCATTAAACTCATGGTTGTCATTGTCCTTCTCTTCATAATAACTTGGCAAACACTTATAACGTTATTTTGAATTAAAATAAACAATGATGTATATTGACTAAATATTTTTTAAAAAAATTTCGAAAAAAAAACTAGTGGTTCAAGAACTAGTTTTATTTTGTGATTGCTCCATCAAGGCCCATAATGTTTCTGTCTTTATTAAAAAAAAATGACTGAGAAATCAATATAACTTGCAAGACAAGTCGAATTGGATTTGAATTTCATTTAAAAAAGTACCACAAATGTTACATGCACTGTGTTGTTTTTTTTCCTTTTTTGTTAATAAATTTTTGGTTAATTTAATCTTTGTTACTCACTTTTTAGTTCATAAATTTTTATTAATTTTTTTTTTTGAATAATAGACGACAAGCGTCCTTTTTATATGAATATAAACAGTATCGAACAGTACTAGAACCCGGATGTACAATGTATGTATAGTATGAAATTGTATAAGAATTCCGAGTGAACAGTATATAAACAGTACGAAGAACAGTACTATCAGTAGGGATTTGAACCCATGACCTCCCCCTTTACACTTTGGTGTCATACCATTGGGCTATCCAATGGTTGATTTTTATTAACTTTTTTGTTTTTCCTTGCATGCAATTTTTAAGCATAAAATGTTAAATAATATTAACAGTAATGAATTCAAGAATTAAATTAATAAATTGTTTTATTCGATATTTGAACTTTGAAAATGTTAAATATAGTTATAATTTGATAGAATCGATTTATATTCTACTCTATGTACTAAATTAATTGATCTCATCTAGTTACATTGATATTTTTTAAATTAATTTAAAATTGTTTAAAGAATCAAATTGACAGACAAAAAAAGATTAAATAAATATCTGTTCACATTATTTAACAATTTAAAAAAATATAAAAAGCAAAAAAATATGATCCTATATGGCATATTAAAAAGTTGAATAATTAATAAGCATTTAGGACTAAATTTTTAAAAAAGTTAATTAAAAACAACAAGCAATGACATATACTAATTAGAGATCCATATATAAAAATAAAAATCTAATAATAAATCATTCATCAAAAGCTCTTCTTTCTTTCTTTCTTCTCTTCATATCTAAGTTCAAGATGATCTTAACTATTCACTAAATAATTCATTAGATTAGATTAAATTTTTTAAACAAATCTTTGAACTTAAACATGCTAAAACGTCAAATAGTATACTCTATAAATACACACCCTCATTTCTTATCTTCCCACGGTGATTCCAAATACTTTCATATATATACATCACTCTCTTTGGCACCTCCATTGCTAGCAAGCATCAATGGAAGTCACATTTTCTTTAGCCACTGCTGCCGGAGTTCTCACCGGAGTTCTCCTGGTTGTGGTGCTGTTAACCGCCACCTTCTTCTTTGTTCTCTTCTATTCACAAAATCCTAATGAGCATGGAAAAGATGGTGGTAGTGGTTCTGGTGTTGGTGCTGGTTTACCACCAGGTCCCGCAGCCTTACCAATTGTTGGAAGCCTTCCGATGATGCTTTGGAGAAAGCCACATTTCCGGTGGGTCCTTTGAAAAGCCGAAGGCAAAGACATTACTTGCATTCGGCTAGGAAATGTCCATGTTATCGTTGTTAACTCACTGGAGCTTGCCAGAGAGTCTTTTGAAGAAGAATGATGCCATCTTCGCCTCTCGGCCAAAAACAATGGCTACCAAATACTCCGGTAAGGGATTACATTAGGAAAATCGGAGAAAAACCACACAAA
>NC_052479.1:30065046-30258442 GCF_009730915.1 Dioscorea cayenensis subsp. rotundata | reverse complement strand
GCAAAGAACTAGAGATTTGAGACTTCAAAAATAGGAAATGAAATCAAATTGCAATAGACAAATAAAATGCCCAGTAACAAATGGATGTGCCGTGGTTAATCACTGCCTTAAGAACGATTTCGGTAGACCCTTGGTGCAAGTCTAAAACTCCGGTCGCTCTCCAAGGTTAACACATCCTTTTTCGAGTGGCGTGCACTCGCTGCAGAAAAATTGGAGATCATTCAGCAAATGGCCCGGAGAAAAGAAGAGAATCGGAGAATTGATGAAGGAAAAAGTGAGAGTAAGTCCCCCTTCCCTTCTCTCTATTCATATATTTATACACCTTTTCTCACCTAAGAAAAACCGAAACAACTACAATCAAGGAGAAAAAGACGGCAGATCAAAGATAGAAAGAACCGGAAAGGAAAATGATAAATTCAATGGCAAGAGAAAGCGGAAAAATTCAATGGAAAGGATTTATTGCCGACAAAAAGGAATTGTAATCGCCGCCATTTCCTACAATCCCCCACAAATGGCATGCGACGAAAAACAAAAAGATCCTGGGCAGTGACAAGGTCAATTGCTTAAGCATCAATTTCTTCCGATTGAATTGACACATAGTGAAGTGAGGCAACAAATAAATCCATGAAGTGAAGAACTCTTGAACTTGATGGATTTTGTTTTGAGACCCCCACAACACACAATAAAACCTTTATGCTTAAATGATCCCCGCGATAGACATTTTTAGCACTCGTAACAAGACCATGTGCGTACCTTTGAGAGCGATGAATGCTCTAGAAAGACAATCCCTTGTCTTCCATATGATGTGGTCGAGACTCCATACCCACATAGATGAATCCATCAAGTGCTTCTCTATAGCACCACCATAGAAGGCTATGGATCCATTAATAGCAACTGTGTGCTTAATCTAGGCATTACCAGTCAAACCATCAAGTCCATGTCTACTGGACCACCTACCAAAAGGGCTATGGTTTCACATAAGAGCCAATGGCTCATAATATTAGGGATCAATGTGGTTTCGTTTGACCTCAAAAAGAAGGTATCCACCACATTTCCCATTAAACACAAGGCTTAAGACCCATCCCTCTAGAGGAATCCAAAACCAATTTCACAGTTAGACCTTTTGTAAGAGGGTCACTGATTTCTTTCAGATTTTACATAATCCAATGAAATTATACCTGTCCTCAGCATTTGTTTAACCGCACTATGTCTGATGCGAATATGTCTTCTCTTACCATTATACACTAATGTTCTTGGCAATTGCAATAGTGCATCGAGAATCACAATGAAGGAAGATTGGAACATTTGATTTTTCCCCACAATGGCACATATCGCCAATAGGGTTCTTCAACCATTCTCGCCTCTTGACACCGCTAACTCAAGGGCGATGAATTCAGATTCCATGGTGGAGCGAGCAATACATATCGCATTTAGCGATTTCCAAGAAATAGCTCCTCCACCTAAGGTGAAAACATAACCACTAGTTGAACTTACTTGATCATTATCGGTTTACCCGAGTCAAGATCACAAAAATCCCTCCAAAACAGCTGGGAAATTTATTAAAATGTAAACCCCAATCCAAGGTTCCTTTCAAATATTTAAGCAATCGATAAAGTGCATTCCAATGTTCAATACTAGGATTGTGAGTGTAACGACTCAATCTACTAAGCGCATAGGCTATGTCGGGACGCGGTATAGTTCATGAGGAACATCACACAACCTATGATTTTAGCATATTCAGATTGAGAAACACTAACACCTTTATTCTTTTTTAGGTGTATCGTCGATCATAGGGGAGTTCTTACAGGGTAACACTTCAAAACAGCTGAATCTTTTCAACATTTTCTCTATATAATGAGATTGACACATTGAAAAACCATGTTCGTTTTTCATTAGTTTAACCCCCTAAGATCACATCAACTTCTCCTAAATCTTTCATATCAAACCGAGAAGACAAGAACTTCTTAGTCTCACTGACAACATTGAAATTAGAACCAAAGATTAACATGTCATCCACATACAAACATATAATCACACAATCTAATCCAAACATTTTTTTGAATAAAGACATGAATCGAGGCATTGACAACAAATCCATTGGTAACCAAAAATGTGATCAAATTTCTGATACCATTGTTTTGGAGCTTGTTTAAGACCATACAAGGATTTTCTAAGTTTACACACTTTATCCTCTTGACCTTTAAACACAAAACCCTCTGGTTGCTCCATGTATATTTCCTCCTCTAAATCTCCATTTAAAAAGGCTGTTTTGACATCCATTTGATGCACAACTAAATTATAAATTGCAGCCAAGGCAACTAAAGATCTAATGGTAGCAATTTTAGTCACGGGAGAATAAGTATCAAAAATAGTCAATGTCTTTCCTTTGGGTATATCCTACTACCACAAGCCTAGCTTTTGAACTTATCAATAGTACCATCAGGGCCTCATTTTTCTTTCTCGAAGATCCATTTGCTTTTGATAGGTTTAGATCCTTTAGGTAAGTTTACTAAGTCCCATGTATGATTCAACACAATGGAATCTAGTTCACTTTTTATAGCATCTTTCCAAGAGCTACTATCTAAAGATGTTATTGCTTCTTCATAAGTTTTTGGGTCTTCTTCAATCAACAAAGCAGTCACCACATGTTCATTTATTTTATCAGAATTTTCAATCAAGAATGAAGTAATAAAATCTGGCCCAAAACTTTTTTCAGTTCTTTGCCTTTTACTACATCTAAGATTATCAACATACTCATTATCAAAGGAAGAACTAGGCAAAGACAGAGGCATACTAGTATCATTCAAAGACACGTAATCAATGTTAGTATTGGATTTCTTCAAAGGAAACTCACTTTTCAAAAAAATTCGCATCACGAGATTCAGAAATGGAACTGTCTTTTAAGGACATAAATCTATAAGCAGCAGAATTTTGAGCATAGCCAATAAACACAGCATCATATGTTTTAGATCCTATATTAGTCCTTTTAGGAGAAGGAAAACTAACTTTAGCAAGGCACCCCCATACTCTTAGAAATTTTAGATTAGGAGAGAAACCTTTCCATAACTCATAAGGGGTTTTTTCCAACCTTTTATGAGGAACCCTGTTAAGAATATAACAAGCCGAAAGAACTGCTTCCCCCCACATATTATCTGCTAGACCTGAACTTATAAGCATAGCATTCAACATATTTTTAAGAGTTCTATTTTTCCTCTCAGCTATGCCATTTTGTTGGGGTGTATAGGGGGCAGTAAGTTCATGTATAATTCCATTCTTTTCACAGAATTCCTTAAGGTAATCAGTATTATATTCCCCTCCTCTATCGGATCTAACTCTTTTTATTTTCCTATCCAATTGATTTTCCACTTCTGTTTTATATTTCAAGAACATCTCACCAGCCTCATCCTTTGACCTTAGGAGATAAACTTTGGTATATCTAGAAAAGTCATCTATAAAAGTCACATAATATTTTTTACCTCCCTTGCTAATTGTGTTCTTGAAATCAGCCAAATCTGTATGGATCAATTCTAATAATTTAGAATTCCTATTTTCAACAGATTTAAAAGGTTTCTTGGCAAATTTAGCTTCTACACAAAAGCGAGCATTTTGAAAAACTCATTCACATTCACAGCAGGAATCAAGTTTAGATTTTTAAGTCTTTTAATAGAAGCTATGTTCACATGCCCAAGTCTACCATGCCATAAATTAACAGATTCAACAATATAAGCAGAAGAGGAAGAATTACCATTAGCAATGTTCAATACAAAGAGACCCTCATTCAGATATCCCTTCCCCACGAATTCTCCATTTTTTGTCAAAACTACTCTGTCAGCTTCCAACACAATTTTCAGGCCAGCCTTGTTCAATAAAGCACCTGACACTAAATTTCGACGCAGAGAAGGAACATAAAGCACATTGTTTAAAGATAATGTTTTCCCAGAAGTGAGTTTAAGATGAATCTTTCCTTTACCGAGGACTCCAGCAACACTTTGGTTGCCCATGTAGACACATTCTCCATCTGTAGCCTCTTCAAAGTCATAGAACAGATCCCTGTTGAAGCAGAAATGTCTAGAGGCTCCAGTGTCTAGCACCCAATCAGCCTTGTTTTCAACCAGATTTGCTTCAACAATTCATCGCGAGAATGATTTCATCTGATTCAATAAGGTTTGCTTGATTTGCAGCTTTACCATCAGGTTTTTCATTAGTCTTTTGTTGCCCACGACGTTGGTAACATTGGTAAGCTTTGTGACCAGTTTTTCCACATACATAGCACTGCAACTTTGTCTTTTTCTTTTCAATCTTGTTCCCACCTTTGTTGATCTGGTTCTGCATTTTGCGATTCCCTTGATAATAACCTTTCTTAGGACCATGCTTGAATGTTTCTTTAGCTGAATATTCATTAGCAACAACAAGATTAGCTTTAGGAATATTAACAAGAGAAGAGATTTGCTTATCTTTGAGGCGATTAGCTTCTTCAGTCCTCATATGGCTAATAAGTTCTTGCAATGTAAGATCCTTTTTCTTATGTTTGAGCTGGTTCCTATAATCACTCCAGGAAGGTGGAAATTTTTCGAGAAGGACATTTGCTTGCAGGATTTCACACATCTTCATCCCTTCATTGAGGACATCTGCAGCCAAGTTCTCATATATGTGTACTTGCTCCATAATTGGTTTGTCATCGATCATTTGAAATTGCAGCCATTTACCCACAACGTACTTCCTTTTTCCTGCATCATCAGCATCCATATTTCTTTTTCCAACGAGGTTTCCAAATCTCTTTGGCGATTTTTTTGAGTGACAAACGGATCAAAAAGAGGGTTAGACATGTGGTTTAGTAGGTGTCCTCTAACGGTCTTGTTGTCTTTTTTTCATATTTTTCTTTGATTCCTCATCCACTTGCTTAGTTTGAACAATAGGAGGAGTAGTGATTGGTGTAGCAAGGGGGTCCGAGGAGGTTCCATTGGTATCGGGTTTCAATGAAAAGGGAATCAGAAAACAATACATAATCAATCTCAAGCTGTTCAAAGAAAATCAACAATTTTTGGGACCAACGCTTATAGTTAGTTCCATCTAATGGTTCCAGCTTCGACAAATCAGGTAGGGTCTTGTTTACTGAAATAGCCATGGAAAACAAAGGAGTCGTTCTTAAAGTGTTGGCAAAGAACTAGAGATTTGAGACTTCAAAAATAGGAAATGAAATCAAATTGCAATAGACAAATAAAATGCCCAGTAACAAATGGATGTGCCGTGGTTAATCACTGCCTTAAGAACGATTTCGGTAGACCCTTGGTGCAAGTCTAAACTCCGGTCGCTCTCCAAGGTTAACACATCCTTTTCCGGTAGCGTGCACTCGCTGCAGGAAAATTGGAGATCATTCAAGCAACAGCCCAGAGAAAAGAAGAGAATCGGAGAATTGATGAAGGAAAAGTGAGAGTAAGTCCCCCCTTCCCTTCTCTCTATTCATATATTTATACACCTTTTCTCACCTAAGAAAAACTGAAACAACTACAATCAAGGAGAAAGAAACGGCAGTCAAAGATAGAAAGAACCGAAAAGGAAATGATAAATTCAATGGCAAGAGAAACGGAAAATTCAATGGAAAGGATTTATTGCCAGCAAAAAAGAATTGTAACTGCTGCCATTTCCTACACATTCTTGTCCTAACCACCATTTTCCACACTAAGGTACTCTCTAATTATAATTATCTATTAATTAAATTTTTTATTCAGGAGGTATATAGTAAGGCAATAAATAAATAAATTAATTAAATAAATTAAATTATAAACAGTTTTTTTTTACAATAATTTCTTTTTAATGCCAATGTTTTCTCTGCTCATGTTATTATTTTGAGAATTGACCATATGCTTTTATTTTGGTTTTCTTTTGTCTCAGAGGAATTATAAGAGAAGTTGAAGAACTCCATGGCAATCATCCGACACGGTCTAGAGTTTCTGGGACCGCGATGTTAAAGGAGACACAGGGTCTGAGCACGGGCTTGAACCCTTCTGTGGGAGGCAGGGAGGATACCCTTTTTTCCTCTTTCTTGTTTTCGTATTGTGTTCTTTTTGCTTATTTTGAGTTTTGTGATCATATCTAGTTGTTTGTGTACTTTCTTTTGTTTGCTATTTTATATTTTGGTAGAGTAATGCTTTACTGTTTTTTTGTTTCAATGTGAGTGATTTATCAACTTTTCAACCAAAAAAAACTTTTTTATTTGGATATATATACCAAAGGTGGATTGAGATTAAAAAGTTATACAAAATATAAAGTAATATTAAAATAAAAATGATATTAAATTATTTTGCAATAAGTGGCTTATTCTAAAATGAGTAATTATTCTTGTGACCTATCAAACATCAATAATATATATATATATATATATATATGAGTATGAGACAAATCAAAATCTAAAAATAAACTTGTTTGTTTTTTATTTTCTTGTTTTTGGCTTTTATTAAAATAGTAGTGAGATTTTTTAAAATGATTATCCTTTCTGTCTTTATGTGTATATATATACTCATGAGTTTTTAGGGCATATATGCCCAAAATATCCCTGTTATGTAACAACTTTAAAATAGCACATGTATACCCCCCCTAAAAATTTATTTTTGCAAATATAGTTTTATCGAGATTTTTTTTTGTTATAATATATAACCACCTAGAAATTTATTTTATAAATAATTAAACCTTAAATATTAAAGAATTTTTAAATGACAATAGATAGTTTACTTGCCTATATGTTGAAAGTATAATGTTAATTTAATTTTAAGATTTGAGATTATTAAATGATACCATCACTTAAATTAATGTCAATATATATATATATATATATATATATATATATATATATATATATATATATATATATAACAATTCTAATAATTTAAAGGGGTACATGTGAAGGGAAAAAAATACCTTTTCATTATCTGCATGTAGTTTTGTTAAGCCGGGCCGAAACCGGCCCAAACCCATTTTAAAGATCTAAACGGGTTGGGCCATCTAAACAGGCCAGAACAACCAAATCCGACCCGTTTGAAGCCTTTCTCTCTTTCTTAATTGAATCCAAAGAGAAAGACCTGCTAACCAAATACTCTTATAATAATTAGGTATTTTTCAGGCTTCGCATCGGAGTTTTTAAAATTTTGTGAAAAGTTTTTGAGACAATATCATATATAAAATAATATAATTAAACTACTCCATGGAAACTATTTTATGACTAAGATTTCAAAAGTCTTATGTACATTTATTGCATAAATAATTATGTGTAATTAATGTTTTTTAATTATTAATATTATAAATAATATAAATAAAAATTTAAATATTATAAAAAAATAAGATTGTTCCTTGAAACACTCTCGAATAAATTATACATCTACTTTAATTAATAGTATGTATAGATAATAATATATTATATTATTATTACTCTCTCAGGCATTTTTACTTGGTTTGACCTTTATTTATTTATTTAAAAAATTTATGTAGTATTAAATATTGTTTTTCAAAATTTATTTTGTATGCTTCTATAATTTTTCTACATAAATTATTAAATTATATTTTAAATGTATATAATTTAGGAAAAGTTAATATAATTTTTTATAAATTTTAGATTATCAACTAATTTTAACTAATTTTTTTAATTAATATGTGTTAGTTAAAATGAACAAAATTGAATAGAGTATTTTTGGTATATAGACTACAAGCAAGTGCCGATAGGCCAAAAGCCAGTTGAGTACTCATATTATTTTATTCTAAATCAAATTCCAATCTTTTTTATTTTAATTATTATTATTGTTATTTTTTTATTCCTAACTCGTTTAATTTGTCTTATTAGATTCTTTTTTTCTTTTCTCCAATTTTTTAATTAATTAATTAATTAATTTTTAAAAATTTCAAGGCTTCTTCTGTCATTGTTGAAGGTAGTGCCCTGCTCGCGGATCCGGAGCCAAACCCTCGGATCCGACCCGGAGAAGCATGGGCATCGTCTTCTCGCGGATGCTCTCCTCCATCCTTTGGCAACCGCGAGGCTCGAATCCTGGTTCTCGGCCTCGACAATGCCGGAAAAACCACGATCCTGTGTATACCTCATAGATCCCCTTTGTTTTCCCTCAATTTTCTTGATTTTTGGTGGATTTTTTGGGGATTTATGATGCTGTTTTTTGTTCCAGATCGGCTTCAGATGGGGGAAGTGGTGTCCACGATTCCAAGTATATTTTCTATTTATTTTTATTTTTTTTGGGTTGAATTTTGTGGGTTTTGATTCAACTATTTTGGTGGAATTTGAGAGGAGTTTTGTTGCAGCGATTGGATTCAACGTGGAGACGGTGCAGTATAATAACATCAAGTTCCAAGTGTGGGATCTCGGTGTGTTCTTCTGATCCTTAAAATTTTGTTTATTTATTTATTTATTTTTGTTCTTTTTTTTAATATAGAAATTTAGTTGTTTGTTAACTATTTTTTCTTATAATTTCATGGATTTTTGAGTTTGAGACTTTGTAATTCGGAAGAAGCGTTCTGAAAGATCATGTGTACGTTTTAGTATGGTTAAGAATTAGGTTTGAGGCCACCCTAAAGGTCATTGTTTTCGTATTCATTTGATGAATACTGTTGATTTTAGTGTAATTTAACACCATCCAGTTGTTGATGAAGTGCCCGATTAGGCTGTTGGACAAGGGAAAATTAAGTTGTTTTATTTCTTTTTATTTTGTTGATGTGGGTAATAGAAAAAAAATGATATGTAGAGGACCGTTAATCTAGAGACATTCACAGTAGCTGTCGGATTATCATCTAACTAACGGTATGGTCCTCAGAAACAGTACTGAAACGCATTCTATATTTTTGTACAGGAATCATAAATAGTAAAATATATACAGTACTTATATAAACAAACAACTGTTGGATAAGGATCCAACGACTTTAATTAAAATGCCCCTAGAGAACAGTAATCTAGGGACGTACCTAGATTACCATTTTCCATATATATATTAGTCTTTTGTTCTTTGATTGAGTAACGTGGAAGGGAAGAATTCATGTAGTTGATCCCAAATAGGTGGAATTAATGGTTTGTTGTTGTAGTGTGTCTATATATATATATATATATATATTTCTTGTCCATATGTTGAATGCCACATCAGCATGATCAGACACACTGTAAAGCTATTGGCGGGAGAAGTCCTAACAGACAAATTTGTATTGCTGGAAACCAATAGAGGTTTAAACTTAAGAAATATGAGGTGCAAAAAGGCGAGTCTTGAATTTGTGAATAAACATCTAAGCATCTTGGAAAACTGTAGAAGTGCCAGAAATGTGGAGTAATTGACTATTTTCACCTTTTTTCAGAGATCTGAGTCCATCTTTGCAAGAAACCTTGCATATGTAAGTGAGCGTTTTCTAACCCAGAGGATATGATACTGAATGGCAGGAAGAAATAATTCTGAAATCCCAGTTGCAAATTGTAAAAAAACAAATTGTTAAAAAAAATGCAATTCTTCGGTTTTCTAGTAAGTGGAATTTGCTATTATTATGATATGAAGGGATAGTGTGGTGAAGATAGCAGCCTTTTCCTGTTGTGGTGTGTCCTAAAGTTATATGTTTTGTTTTCTTATTTTCACATGAAAGAAGTGTAAAACTGTTCCGAGATAGTTCTCACTTGATGTTTTGTTCATTTAGGTTTTTGGTATATGCTGCTGTCTATTTCTTTACAGGACATTTGACTTTATATTTTGTTGAAACAGGTGGCCAAACAAGCATCAGGTATTCTTTTCCTTCATCCTTTATTTATAAGGACTTGTTGTTCATTTGTGAAAGTTTTCTTTCTAATCTGGTAACCATTGTCATTAGAGGGTCTCTTTGCTGAGCCTTCAGATATTCTCTTGTTGATATGTTGAGAAATATGGAAAGCAACTCTTCACTGGATTGTATTTCATATTTTATATAAAAGAACAATAGCTGCTATAATATGATTTTGATGATATCAGGACAATGCGTAACTGCAGAAGATTTTTCTCTCAAAATATTGACTGAATTGGTATATTACATCATTTCTCTGAGCTCTTTGCATGCATTCTTGCCTGAAGCAGAACTTCTGATTTCAATCAGACAAGCATGCTAGTGCTCTAGTTATGAGGGAAAGAACATAATTCTGGATGTTTTCCTGTTTATCAGAACATATGTAACTATTTTATGAGCCTTGGATATTCTCTTGTTGATATGTTAACCAATCTGAAAGCAATTTCCGGATTGTATTCTCAATGAAATAACAATAGCTGCTATAATATGGTTCTTATGTTGTAGGGACAACCAGTAACTACAGAAACTTGAATTTTCACTCAAAATATTGACTGATTTGCTATACTGCAACATTTCTTTGAGCTCTCTGCATGCATACTTGCCTGAAGCAAATTTTTCTTATTTTTACAATATGGCTAAGGATTCTGTGGTGGCTGGATAAGCATACTGATAAGCTATTTTTGAGGGAAAGAATATAATTCCAGATGTTCCCCTGTTTATTAATACATATTTAATTACAAAACAAGCACTCTAAAGTATTTGGTTGCTTGGACAGCTTTCTTTAATCTGTGTTACCTTTTATTTTAAAAGTTTTATTGGTTGAAGTAGACTAACTTTCTGTGTCGCGTACAATAAGCTGTCTATGTTTTGTATTTTTATACACCTATCAAACTGAGACCTTTTCCCAAAGATACTGAACCCTAGTAGGGAAATGCAATCTAGAAAACAATAGGGTTGTAATTATCAAACTTTTTTTTTTCTTTTTTTGCCTATCAAGTAGAGTGGTTGGAGTTGAACACGAAACTTCAAATGTTTGTGGAATTAAGTGCAAGGACACGGATATTAAACTTAATATGGGTTTCTTTTAACTGTATGCAGGCCATATTGGAGATGCTACTTTCCAAATACCCAAGCGATTATTTATGTTGTCGATTCAAGTGATGTTGATAGACTAGCCACTGCTAAGGAGGAATTTCATGCTATTCTGGAGGTATGCAACATGTTTGTGTGATACTGTCAATTATGGCTAAATTTTACTGTTTCAGGTGAACGTTTGTTAATATTCTGAGTTACCTTTTTTTTTTTAATTTTTTTTTTAATCATTTGTTATTTCAACAATGAGCCTGAGAAGGAAACTGTGCTCCACCCAAGCATCACATTTGTGTTGTTGCGGACAAACCAATTAGATCAAATGAGTGATTATAGCATGTATATTTTAAAATAGTTATGATAGTTTCTATTTTTCAAGCCATTTTATTTTTAATTTGGAGCTTTGTCTTGCAGGCGTACCGTTATCATTTATGATATTTAGTGCTTACCCATAAAATGATAGCATGAGTTAAGTTTTTCTTTCTTTTATATCTATCCCAGGAGGATGAGTTAAAAGGCGCTGTGGTCCTGGTGTATGCAAACAAGCAGGTGAGGATTGTGTTCCTGCTTTTGATTCTATTTATTTATTTTTTTGGGTGTGTTTTCTTTGAAGAATTATATACACTGTCATAACAACACTCATTGAACATCTATTGCATTTGTGGTAAAATCACGTGGGAAGGTTCTGCTTTAGGAAATTTTTATACTCCCAATGATAAATGCTTATACTGCAGAATGTGACCTTCTCTAAGATGGTGGTAGAAATGTAGAATATTCTTCCCTCATGAAATATCTTATGCTAAGATCATTTCAACCGAATTTTGTTTTTAGATGGTTTAAAATTTGCTCATCCAGCTTTGAACATGAATTGGTTGAGAACAAATATATTTGTTAGCGCAGGCTTCTGTCTACGCATAATTTGGAAAGAATTTTGTTGTTTTATTTCTTTGATTTGGGCCAATATTTTTACCCATATTAATTTCATGAGTAACGAACATCATTCTTCTCACATCATGGCTGCATGTTTTGCATTCTTTCTCAGGATCTCCCTGGTGCTCTTGATGATGCTGGAGTAACCGAGTCTCTAGAACTTCATAAGCTTAAAAACCGTCAATGGGCCATTTTTAAGACTTCAGCTATTAAGGGAGAAGGACTTTTCGAGGGCTTGGACTGGTGAGTTCTTGAATATTTAGCTTCGCCTACTCGTAATACAAAATAATTAGAATTCATCACCATTCATTTCAATCCATTAACTTGTGCATTTTCTTTATTTGATTTTGCTTTTTGTTTGCCATATCTAAACCATATATAGTTTTAACAATAGGTCCTATTACCATAAATTTTCGTTCCTATTCCAAGCATTTGAATCTTAAGATAAAAGAGTTATTCCTATTGGTTCTTTGTAATGCTGTTGTTAATTATATGCTCTTGGAAGTACTAAATTGTTGCATCCAGTGTTAAGTGCTAAACAAGAAGTGAATTCCAGTTTGAACTTCAAATATATTCATTATTGCAGGCTCAGTAACACACTCAAATCCGGTGGCGGCTAACTCCGATACAATTCGGCCCAATTGTATCCAGATATCTTCAGCCTTGGCCACATGGTACACCAAGCATAATTTTTTTCTTTCACCTGAGTTAGATTTCATGTGCAAAATCTTCTTAGAAAAATTATATTAAATAACCGGAATACATCGTCATCTTGTACACAAAAACTCAGATTTCAGAGTATGATATCAGCTGCATTTCTTTTATTTTTCTTTTTCCCTATATTTTCAGGTAAAAGAGATGTGCAGTATTGTTATAAACAACAAGCATTTACTGATTTACACCATGCATCATTTGGGTATTTGGTAAGCATTAATTAACATGATCAATCTGAAACTCAAAAACTCATATCAAGAAAACAATACAAGCTTCATCTATCTCTTTTTGGGCCTTTTCCTTTGTTTGTTTGTAGGTTTTTTTTGTTAAGTAAATTTACATTTTTATCCATATAGTTCCTTTTAGTTACTTTTCTTTTACTTTATTTTTCCTTTATCTAAGTACTACTAGGAATGTGCCTAAGATTCATGTGCTATCTTTTTTACATACTGATGTTAACTACTGTACAAGATGAGTTGAATCTGACCATGAACATGTACAGAGTCACATCATTATCTTGAGCCCCACCCAAAGTTGGTCCTATTTGATCATGATGTGCTTCCACTTGTTTTGATGGGATGTTAGGAAAAAAGATTTTCAAGTTTTTGTGTTTTTGAAAAAGGTGGATGAACTGTAGATTGAATAGTTGTATGTTTAAGATTCTTTCTTATTGCAATGTCTAATTGGAATAGGATCCAATGTTGATAATATCTATCTGAAAATTTTATTTGTTTCTAATTGGAATAGGATCCAATGTTGATAATGTCTAATTGGAATAGGTATATAGGTATTTGGAGATGCTTGGTTTCACATCATTATCTTAATAAAGCCAACAACCCAAGTTAAGGGCTTATTTGTTTCTATCCAGAATAAATCAAAGATAAATTGATTTATTTCATAATAAATAAGCAAGGGTGGTGGATAAGGACAGTACAATCAAATAGTTATAATTTATTATTCTCATTTTATCTACAATTTAAGCGAACACCAAACTAATTTATAAAGTAAGGCTTCAGCATTGAAGTGTAAATAATAATTTTACAGTGTATATATATATATATATACTCGTGAGTATGTTGTAAATTTGAAATTTATAGACGTTCGTGAATGTTTTTGAATGTTGATCTAACGGTGCTGACTTCATCTCTAGATTTGAAATTTACATATATCACAAATGATGTAAACACTGTTCATAAATATATACAAATGATGTAAATACTGTCCGTGTATATACACATGTATATAAGTATTTTTGTGTCAACTTAATTATTCAATTATTATTTGCTACTCACTTGCTTACCTTTGAATAATTTTTTATATTGTAACTTTGTTAAATTAATTTTTTTATCTTTAAATACATGATTGATTTTACAAAAAAATCATAATAAAAATTGTTCAAATTTTGTTGTTACTGTTTATAGAATAATTACATTTTTTTCTCAAAAAAGTAAAAGAAAAAAAAACATTAATTTTAAATCAAATTAAAATATCAAAAAATATATTTTGTTATTTTTCCAAGTGTGCCACAATACATGTATATATATATATACATATAATATACAAGCAAAATTTCCCATCATCTAGATAGTAGGTTTGGGCGAACAGGTACCCCTAGTGGGTTACGAGTGGGCCCCACATGTACTACAAGGCCCAATCACATGAGCCCATGACACCGGCCACCAATCCAAATCCCGATGAGGTGGGCCCCTACTTCACATGAACCCCAACACCCCCTCACGCTTCTTTGTGAAGAAAGCCCGTCATCATCATCATCAGCTCCATTGCCCATTGCACCGGTACATCTTACAATGTACTTTATAACCCCCCGCAAAGTGTGATGTGAAAAACCTACACCATCACAGTTGTACACGTGGCAATATCCTACGAGTCAAAAGAGATACGAACGATTCACTTGGTCCAACCCATTGTTACACCACAAAGCAATGACGGCAGCCTTGGCGTCACACCATGCGAATAATAAAAAAAAAAAAAATCTAGTAATAATAGTGATAGATGATGGGCCAATGAGAACTCGCCACGTATCAGAAGAGTGTTTTGTGTTTGGTTAGTGGTACTTGGTGTAAAAATAAGTGGAGGGGATGAAAAGGTAGTGAAGTCAAAGGGTTCCCATTGGTTATGAAAATGAGGCATATATATATATATTTATATATATTTATATGCTCATGCATTTAGTGATAAGAACAAGAAAGTGGGGGGCCCCACACTAGTGCCCCTGCTGCTATCCCGTCATATTAAGTTTTGAAGCTAATCCCCATTTTTTAAATTTATATATATATATATATAATTATAAATTTGAAGATTTTGATAGATTTAATTATTATCGAGGTCCATATAATTATGTACTTTTTACCTTATAATATTTGTAATATTTTTAGACATAATTAAATTATCATATTTAGTCGAAGTGGATCGTTCTAGTCCGCGGTGTAAATGATCAAATATAAATTATAAGGATTTAATTGTACCTAAAAATATTATTTTCGATTAAATTGATTTAATTCGACCAAATATGAAGACTTAATTATATTTAAAAATATTAAAAGATTAATAAGGCAGAAAATACAAAATTAGAGGGACCTATAAGACAATTAAACCTTCTATATATTATAAAAGATGTCTGCTTGATACTAAACAGTAATTAAAGATGGATGAATATAAAAAATTGATTCTAATATTTTTGAGTTTTTCATATATATATATATATAGAGGACCAATCGACGTCCATAGATAAAAAATCTATGGATGTCCATTATCAGATCCAACGGCTAACATTGATGAACATTATATACTATAGTAATATAACAGTAATTACTGTTAGGAACAGTATATAAACAGTAATTACTGTTCGGAACATTGATAACTTATATGTTTTGTAGTTAAAAGATTGAAAGTTAAACGATTTCTAATAATAGTGATGATAGGCGATTGATAACTCATCTATCTCTTAATTAAAAATTTTGAGAATTAAATTACCTCTAATAATGATAAAAATTGTGATTTATTTATATTTATTAAAAAATAATAAAATTAAAAACCTTCCTTATGATAACTTGGAATTTATGTAAAATTTATAACATTTTCAAGTATATAGAATATTTGAGTTTTATTTTATTGATTTGTTTTTAATTATTAAGGACTAAATTAACACCAACACTCTTTTAGTCTATTGACAATAAATTCTTTACATAAAATACTTATTTAAAAAAAACCAAAAATCAAGTTTCAAAGTAACACAAAGTGAAAATACATGTGTATTAAAATACTAACTTTACATCTATGCATGCTTTTTAATTTTTCTTTAAATTGGGAGCTTTTGTCATGTATTTATAAATAAAAAAAACTAAATTAGCATTAAATTAGGGAATAAAAAAAAGGGACAATATTCCGTTGAATTGGAAAACACTCATGCAACAGCAAGCAGACCACTATTGATAAATCATGATCCTAATGGTCATTTCCGTAGAACTTTTTGATTTATGCAAAGACTATGTTTTTCAAACTACAACTGCTAAAGCCCTAAAATTTTATCATTTATATCCAAATACATACCTGCCCTTTTTGTTTAAGTAATTGTGTACATTCCTCTTTTAAATTTGAAAATCATGTTTAAGTTTTTATACTTGACACACATTAACACCAATCAACTAAGGTTTTCACCCTACATTAACTGGCATTGATGAAATTTATCTTATTTTAATAAAATAAAAATAGTTTTTATATATATATATATATATATATATATATGTGGTTTTCCCATGACATTATTAACATGTTCACAAAGAATTACAAAAACTAAAAATAACCAAAAGAAGTGTTCTACTCATACCTAACCTCATTATCCATTATTAACCATTAGAATTCTTACTTTCATGTAAAAAAAAACAATTTAGATCATATGTGCTCATGTGAAATCATTAGCATTTCTAATAAAAAATAAATAAATTAAAATAAATGCATGAAATAAATGCATGAATCTCTCAAAGGCAACTCATAACTCACTGGTATGTACAAAGCAATGGCAAATGGCCAAGTTTATAGATGAGTCATCATGTTAAGTGATTTCAGCACATTCCCTACTACTATTTTTTAAAGCTATTGCTATACTTCCTTGTCTGTTATCTGGATGGCAGAAATCTCTCTATTTATTTATGTATTAATTTAATTTTGCCATTTTGTGATTTTTTAGATATTATAATATCAACAATTCTACATCTAAATGTCTCATCAAACATTACATGTTGCCTTGTTTCCAAGTTAAATCAAGTATTTTTTTTTCTAACAAAATTATATTAGTTTGATAATTCATATTAGTTCTAATTGTAAATATTATGTAATTTTGTGGGCTTAAGATTGCCATAATAGTCTAAGGGTGCTTTTAGTTAGCTGTAATTGAAAAAACAATGAATTTCATATTATAGTATAATTATAAATCATGAAATTGAAAATGTAGTGAAATAACAAATCCGGTTTAGTCAATGAACGGCTACTTATGAGCAACAGTGATTTAATTTCTTATATAACTTTTTTTTATAAATTTTTTAATATTTACATCAAGTAAAGTGATTTGTTTTAATTGTCATACTGACACAGTAACACATGGTCTAATCAAATATTCTAAGTTCGTTATCTTAGTCAATTTTCTTTAGAATATATTATTATTTATATAAATTAATCATTATTTTTTTTAAATATTAGTATGAATTTTAAAAATTTTAACTAAGTAAAAAAATATTAAACTTGAAGTAATACTTTGATTCTAAAATATTTATTAAAAAAAAACCAAACCAAGTACAACCAGTTTAGTCTTTTTCTAATTCATTTTCAGTTTTGTACTTTACCTTATTATTATTATTATTATTATTATTATTATTATTATTATTATTATTCACATATATATTTTATATTTTTAAAAAAATCAACACTAACCATATATATTAACAAACACCAACTCTCAAAAAAAATGTCAAGGAATAATAATGGACTAGACACATAAAGGTAATTAAAGCCCTATTATTTGTAGGTCTAGAAAATATTTCATAAATCAAACTATATTATATTATTTTTATTTGCTTTTAATTTTTGTTTAATTTTATTTAATTATTAAAATTATGAATAGGAAGAGTATTAGATTAGCGGGGCAAGAGTCAAGACCAACACGAAACCGGCAAGTAGGGTATCTTCACAGGTGAGATACTGACATCAAGACCAACACGTGTCAGTCACCCTCCCCCACACAACCTTTCTCTAATATTAAATTAATTAAGTTTCGTTGTCAAACCCATCCAGCGTAGGACAAGTTTTCTTCTTTCAAAATGGGACCCACTCTCACCACCATCTATCTATTGGGACAGCTAAGCGCGTGGCAGATCTGTAATTTCTCCTAACTTATTAAAAAAATCACCCTTTTTCATGGCTCTCGTAGTGCCACGTGTCCCTCTATCCCATTCCTCTTCTCATAAACCAATGAAGTAGAAGAACAAGCACTTAGACCCCAGACTCCAACCAACCACTTCACACAAGAAAGAAAGAAAGAAAGAAAGAAAGAGTTTTGAATGGCGAGTGAAGCGGAGGAGAAGAGCTACTGGGGAATGAACGGACGAGCGTGTGACACGTGCAGGGGATCACCGGCTCTGATCTACTGTAGAGCAGATTCGGCGTTCCTCTGCGGCACGTGCGATGCGCGTGTGCACGGGGCGAACCGTGTCGCGTCCCGGCACGAGCGTGTTTGGGTTTGCGAGGTTTGCGAGCAAGCTCCCGCCGCCGTCACCTGCAAGGCCGACGCGGCGGCGCTCTGCGCCGCCTGCGACGCCGACATCCACTCCGCCAACCCCCTCGCTCGCCGTCACGAGCGCTCACCCATCGTCCCCTTCTTCGACTTCCCAGCCACCAAAACCCTCCTCTTCAAACCCTCCGACGACGATGACGACGCTGTCGCCGTCGACCCCACCGCTGCCGCTGCTGAAGAAGCCGAGGCCGCGTCTTGGATCTTACCAAACCCTAACCCTAACCCTAATCATAAGGGGATGGAGATGCTATTTGGGGATGTAGATCCGTACCTGGATTTCGATTATGCCGCTCCGGTGATGGATAGCGTCGTGCCGGTGCAGACGAAGGTAATTGGTGGCTCCGGCGGTGCTCCGCCGGTTCTCGCCACGGATGGATGCATCGAGCTTGATTTCACCCGGGCCAAGGCTTCTTATAGTAGCTACAACACCACCCACTCCTTCAGCCACAGCGTAATCCTCTCTCTCTTTCTCTCTTTCTCTGTAGCTCTAGATCTATGAAAACTCGGATGGTTGTTGATCTCTATGATGAAATCGAAGCAGGTATCATCGTCGGAGGTGGGAGTGGTGCCGGACGGGAACGGGAACGCGATGGCGGATGTGACCAACCCTTACGGAAGCGCAGGGAGGCCATCGGCGGCGGTGGTGGCGATGGATCGAGAGGCGAGAGTGATGCGGTACCGAGAGAAGCGCAAGACTCGGAGGTTCGAGAAGACGATCCGCTACGCATCTCGCAAGGCCTACGCCGAGACACGGCCACGGATCAAGGGCCGCTTCGCTAAGCGATCGGAGATCGAGACGGAGATCGATCCCATCTTCTCCTCCGGCTCCGGCGCCGGCGTCGCCTCTACCGCCTTCATGATCGATCCCGGCTATGGCGTTGTTCCTTCCTTTTAATCAAAATGATCTCAACCGTTGGATGAGATCTGGATCTGGATCTGGATCTCTCGCTCTCTCTGTTTTTATATATATAATTTTTTTTTTGTTATTTTAATAATTCTGTAAATTATGCTTAGTTATTTTACTCGTTGGAAAAACGAGTTTTTTTTTTTTTTTAATTTCTGGGCTTTTTTGGGGACCAGAATGGGAAACGTTTTAATGTATCATGTATGCAACTAGTTTTGTTTTATGGGAAACGAGTTCCTAGTTAATAGACTTTTAATATTGTTTTTCTTTTTTTTTATTTGTTTTATTTGTAACTTAATTAATTATTTATGTATTTAAATATGTTTGGTTCTGAATGTGTGGATTCTTCTCGAATAATTACGGGGATTTATTAAAAAAAAATAATTCACTAAATTAATCAATAATACTGATTGTTTATTATTATGTTTAAAAAAGTCATTTTGATTTGAGTTGATAATCATGCCTTTTCTGAGTTTTCTCAAGCTTTCAAAATTAAGAAAAAAATTTCCACCATTTGTTTTTCACATTAAATAGGAGTTTTTTTTTTTGATATAATAAAAGAAATAAGCAGAAATTTTTGTTGTCTCGGCTATAATAAATAATTTAAAAGCCAAGACATTTATAAAAAATATCTTTAATAGGATTAAAATAAGTCGATAAAATGGAGAGGTGTTGTTAGATCAATTATGATGTATTGATTATAAGAGAAAAGATAGAAACACTCCAAGTGAAAGGTGGTAAAAAAGAAAAATAAATCTAAAAAATTTTTATCAAAAAATTTACTCAATTATATGACAGAATTTAGTTTATCATTTTTTCTTTTTACCCATATAGCAATAAAGAAAATGAAGAATTTAATTTATCTGTCTTTGATTTTTTTTTTTCTCTATTTTATATTTATTCATGTAATGTGACATTTTTATTCAATAAAATACACTTCTTTCTTGCTGTGTGAGGAAACTTAACATTTCACATTAATTTTGAGAAATCATATGCAATATTTCAATTAAAAAAAAAGTGATTTAAAAATTTGAAAAATTTCAATAGTTATCCAAAAAACCAGACAACAAGTAATAATGCCATTGACAAAACAAAACAAAATAAAACAAAATTTAAATAAATTAAAAAAAAAAACCCCAAATTTCTCAACCATGTATGCATGGTTAAGAGTCCCCACCACACTAAAAATCCAACCAACTTGAGAGAATGACAACACAAATGAAAGTGTCTCTCTGCCTTTCTCTACCCACAAACAAAATTAGCACAATAAATACAGAAAATGAAATATTAATTTAAAAAAAAAAGAAATAATAATAATAATAATAATAAATATAAAAATTTAATTGGAGAAGTAGTCATCCATGGAACACTCATCCAATTCATTGGGGCATTCTTCTTCAATCCTCCAACTCTCAGCTACACCAGACTCATCAATCTCATCCATTAAGAGCTCTAGCACCTATCAATTCATTGAATATGACAATAATAAAAAAAAAACATTATCAATTATCATTTAAAAAATATATGATTTAGTTTACCAACTATAGCTGAAATTACAATATTTTTTTTTAATTGCAATAATGCATAATAATTTATATACTCATTTTTTTTTATAAAAATTACATGTAAATTATTTTTGTTTGTTTATATATCTCTATGGTTACAGATTATTTAAATAGTTTTTGTTCAAGTCTTTGACGTATGGTTTTATAGGAACCATATGTTTTAAATCATTTCATAATGAAGTACTTATTATAAGAAAGACTTTCTTAGCAGTATTTTTCACGTGTATAATAATTCAAACTCATAATCAATTATTAAGCGACCTTTGTAAACAACTTAAATAGTTTATTGTGTTCATTTTATTTAATTTTAAAAATAAAAAAATTTATACTTTATAAAATTTATAAATTCACTATTAATCATAACAATTTTACAAGATATATAAATAAATATAATTTTTAAGGTATTTTATAGTAGTTTCCTCATTGTTTAATAATTTAAAGTAACATTTTTAAAAAATAATATATATACCTCACATACCCCTCATATGTATGTGTGTGTGTATATATATATATATATATATATCCATATGAGTGCATTTTCTATGGACGTAAAAATGCCCTAGTAAATGTTAGATATAAATTTAACGGTTACTATCCATTCATATACAATATCTAATAATAATATTTAACGGTATTAAAAATATAGAAAATTAATAGTATGTCTGCACATCATCCTTATAAATTATGACCATTAGTTCATGATCTAACATCTATCATCAAATGTTTCTATTTTTTAAAAAGCTAAATATATATATATTTATAAAACTTATTATTTATATATATATATATATATAAATTATTAATAATAAAAAAGTGATACCTCATTCATGGTGGGACGCCAAACAGAGGATTGTCTGATACAATAAGAGGCAATAAGAATTAATCTCTCAACTTGATGTTTGTCATATTGATCCCCAAGTTTTGGATCTACCAATTGAGTCACATCCCCAACTTCTATCAATGGCTTTGCCTATTTAATAAAATAAATAAATAAATAAAGGTTATAATTTTTAATATAATTAAAATTTTTTTTTAAAAAAACTGACCCACAAAATCAAGCTTTGTCTTGATGAATCCACAGGTCTCCTGCCAGTAACAATCTCCAAAAGAAGAACTCCAAATGCATAAACATCAGTTTTCTCATCAACAATTCCATGCATGAAATATTCTGGTGCTAAGTACCTGCTCAATTTAATCATATTAAAAATTTTCAATTATATAATATATATTTATTTATATATATATTTTTTAGCATTTAATTGTTTACCCAAATGTGCCTTCAATTGGAGTGACAGAGTGATGAGTCCATTGCCTTGGAAGCCATTTTGCAAGCCCAAAATCAGAAATCTATTTTAACAATATTCAAATATCATCTTTTAGCAATCATTTAATTAATTAATTAATTAATTAATTTGCATGAGATTATTAGTATTATTACTTGAGGTTCGAAATCTGCTCCGAGAAGAACATTGGACGCTTTAATATCACGATGAATTATTCGGCGTTTGCAACATCGGTGAAGATAATTCAAACCTCTAGCGATACCGATGGTAATCCGGTATCTCACAGACCATTCGAGAACCTTTAAGTTTCTTCCTGTAAAATTTAATCAATAAAATTAAAATAAAGATAAATATTTACTAAATTAACTAATATGAGACTATTACCATGTAAAGCAGAAGCCAGAGTTCCGTTAGGATAAAAATCAAAGATGAGATGAAGCCCATTTTCAATGCAACATCCTAACAAGTAGGCAGTATTGGGATGGAAAACATGCCCAATGATGCCCAACTCTGTTAGGAATTCCTTCACTTTGTGGTCATCTTCATTGCATTTAGCCAATCTTTTTACCGCCACACTTTGTCCATTACTTAGTGTTCCTTTATATACCTCGGCATAACCCCCTCTTCCGACAATATTATCTAAAAATCATGCAAACATTTAATTAATCGATGTGGGACTATTAAAATTAGAGTTCATCGTTTGTTTTGAACTAAATAACTTTGTTATAGGTGTCTTATCCACTAAAATGAATAAAAGAATTTAGTTAAAAGACTATATTGAACTTTTTATTTTTAAATATATGTAAATTTGTGGATTTTACCCGCGTGGAAGTCATTAGTAGCTTGTGAGATCTCATCAAAGTTAAAGCAACGCCAAGAAGGCCGGAGTTGGGCTTTGTTGGATGAGTATTCATAATCTGTTTCTTTTCCATTATCATCGACACGAAAGAATGGAAGAAAGAGCTTGACAGTGGAAAGACGACGCCAAATATTTGTGCGGCTATTACTAGTATTCTCATTGCTTGATGGACTTGAACATTCCTCAAGAATTGCTTCGGCACAATCTAGAACACCTCTTGGCGAGCTCTTTTCACCGATGCTTTCTCTCTTAGAAATAGAACTAATTGTGCTCGATGAGTTCTCTCTCACTAATTTTGAACTAAAAAGCTTTTGTTGTTGATGATTTTCTGCTAAAAATCAAACTAAGTTCAAATAATATATGTTTGGTTTAAATTTAATAATTATATGCTAATTGAAACACAAACCTTTATCTTCGGTATAATTTTTAGAACGACCTTGTGTTCCAATTGCTATCACCAAACAAGACTCGGGAGCATTTTTGAAGCAATACCTTGTGATTTCAAATGAGCTCCTAGCGAAATATTACAAAAAAAAAATTATATATTCTAGTGTGTGTATATATATATATATATATATATATATGAAAAGATTAATCGATATGCGACTAATAGTTTTATTATATAAATACCTCAAAGAAGAGTTTCTTGAAGTGCCAATGAGGAGGAAGTTAGCATTGATTAGCCAAGACTCATCAACGAGTCCCTTAGCAATGCTTGAGGCAATCTTGATCTTCGCTTCTAATTTTACTTGTTTATCTTGGCAAACATCGGCAAAATTTGCAAGCATAGAAATTACACTAGCCTTGGCTTGGCGTAATTTAATCTTGTCAATTCTCTTCTCATCTTTACCAACTAATAATTCAAGTAAAAATCACTTAGATTTTTTATCATGTAAAACATGCGTCTTCTAATTCTCTCATATTTAAAATCTTTAATATACATATAAGTGCAAGTATATAGATAATTATAAAATTTGAAATTATGAGATATTTATACTTAACATTTGAAATTTTGCTAAACTTAAAGAAATATAATTACTTTTTGGAGCTAACATAGGCAATTTTGTATATATGCAAAAGATATTAAACCGAAAAGTGAGATATAAGCCAAGAACATAGAGCAACAGCGAACATGATAAGTATAATTATAAAATACGAATAAGCGAGATATTTATATTTAAAGACTGCACTGAAAATTTGTCATTTTAAATAGGTATTTATAGGTTTGAAATAATATACTCAACTATGTATATAATCAAAAGGAAGTCAAAAAGTGAGATACAAACCAAGATAATGAAAAAGCAAAAATGAACTTATAAAATACTAAAAAAACGAGATATTTATATTTAAAGACATCATTAAAAATTTGTTAACTTAAAGAGGTATTTATAATTTTCAAATAACATACTCAACTATGCATATATATGTTAAAAAAATAAAAGCCGAAAAGTGAGATACAAACCAAGAACATGAAGAGCAACAATGGTGTCATTAGGATGAGCGGCAACAGTGACGGCCCAAGAGAGAAGGTCAATGCTTGTCTTCTTCTCTTCAAGTGAAACACCAACAAGAATCTTAGTAACAAGAGAACACTCCTCCAATGAATCCATGGCTTGAAACTAATGACTAGCTAGTGAGAAGTAGTTATACAAGAGTGATATAATGATAAGGTTGGTGGTTATTTAGAAATGAAGCAAAGGTTGTGTGGAGGGCCATTGAGTTTATCTTGGTGTTGAAGACAAAGCATGTGTGACCATGAAATCAGTCATTAATTAGAGAACTTTAACTTTATATAAGTTTTGAGGACTTGATTGGACTCACCATTAGACCATGAAAAAGATGAATTGAAGATATGGATAGTATATTATCTTAGCTAGAATGAGATCAAAGTGGGCATTAATGGAGATGGAGCTTAAAAGGGAAGTCAATATCACACCTCTTTTTCTTTTTCTTTTCATTTTTTTTTTACTTCTTTGTTTTTGTGGAGTAGTTGGTAAGGTGTTAAGGATGATTGATTTGAGAATGTGAATTACTGTGTTAATTGATTCATTGCTATATTGCTTTTTAGTTTTGGTAGGATTCATTAATAAAGTCTTTTTTTAATTTGTATGCACCTTTCAAATCATATCTTTTAACTTTCTCACAATTGACATTTTTATTTATTGTGGAATATATGAGTGATGAAATAGATGATATATGAGTGACACTTATGGTTTTATCAATGAAATAATAAAGAAAAATTATTTTGGTTTTGAAATCATTAAAACAACTCTATTAAAAAAAAAACAAAAATACACTATATAAGCAGAGAGAAATGGATCTATGCTTATAACTCTATATTTTAACCAATTGAGGGATATTTTGATTTTAAATTAATGAAATTATAGTTTATTTATTTATTTTTAATAGACAAGAGATAACAATCAAGAGTAATATAAAAGGTAATAATCAAAATAATGGATCCAATTAGACAGTTATCTATTCTACTTTTGGTTAAGTTTTGTATTCTTGTGCACTAACATCTAACTCTCATATACTCCAAGAGTTTGATTAAAGGAGTTGTCATTTAATCTACCTTAAATCATTAGCATATTTAAAAAATTATGAATAATAGAAAAATAACAATATTTCAATTTTCATATTTTTACAAAATAGTTTTTCAAATTACTTGTCCTTTGTATGATAATCATAAAATGTGATGTTATACAATTTGAAAAATAATAATAATAATAATAATAATAATAATAATAATAATAACACGATTAGTTGGAAATACATGATTCAAACAAATCAAGTGTTTAGTTTGGAGGATTTAAAAAAAGAGATTGGATTTGGAAGTGCTTTATCCATTGATTTTGGATGAATTTGGACTCCAACTAGTGAGTATTTTATAAATAATAAATAAAATATAATTATAGTGTAATTAATATGAGTAATATAATATATAATTGATATATTATATTATATTAATTATTTTAATAAATCATGAATATTTTTATTTTTATTTTTTTATAATAAATTAAGTATATAATAATTATATTAATTACTTATAGTATTTGAAATTTGAATTTATATTTACATAAAATAAAATGTATATTTGATAATATATATTAATTATTTATTATATCAGAATGGGGTAACCTCACCATGAGTGACCATAATATGTAATTAAAGTAAAAATACATCAAACCAACACACACGTTTTCTAAAATCCAAATTTACAAATTCTGACATTATGTGATCCAGCATTACAAATACATCCAACTAAAAATTGAATTTGACTCTTCTGAATTTTCATATATAAGAATTTATAAATATAAATCCAATGCATTTTCAACTACATTCAATCAAACGCCCCAAAAATGTTTTTTTTTTATAACTAGTGGTTTCACCCATTTGATGATGGTGTGTTTAACTCCTCCGGGGAGCTTCTCAACATGCATTCGACTAGAACTAATATCTCGAAGAAGAATGCTGAATGTATAAACATCACAACTCTCCAAAACTTCCCCTATGGCTTCCTAGAGCACAATGCTTGCCTCGATGTTTCTATGGATTTTATATATGGTGTCAAACTCTTATTTTTTTTCATACGAATCCAAAGGGAATTTCATTCTTTTTTTTATTTAATCTTTATAGATAAGGATACAAGTTTAACACAGAAATGGAAATAGATCCAAACGCTCAATACTTTGTTATGTAACTTGTGTTTTAGGAATTACCAATTAATTCCTAGATAAAAAATGAAGAAAAAAAAACATTGATTTCCATACCACTCATTTAATAAAATTCTAGAACCTTGGATTACTAACCGGTGTATAGTAAAAGTACAATAACTGAAATGATCATAACAACATCATATATTATTATATAGTGTTATTTTAGAGATAATATAATGTCATGATTTATTGGGACTCATTAGGATAAGTATTCTATAAATAGATTATGAGAGCTTTTTCCCAAAGAAAAGATATAAAAAGGAAGTGAGGGCTTGGAAAAGAAGGCAGAGAAAAAAGAAGAGTGTTCTTAGGCCTGATTGGTCTCTCCGGTGATTTTCTTCAGTGATCCGGCTGGAGGAAAGTGATTCCTATTATTTTTCTGTTTTTTAGTTTATTTTTCATTGATCTACAGCTTTGTGGGCTTATTATTTTCATTTTGTGATTGTACGAAGTTTAATTGAGAACTTGAGTTTGGATTGTTGTTTGGTTAATATACCAATTTGATTACTGATTTTCTGGACAATTAGGTTTATATTTCATCTGAAAAGACAGTTTGAAGATGATGATCTTGTATTGAATTCACTGTTCCATTGATTCTCTCATTTCTGTTTAGAAATTCATTACATATAATTCAAAAAAAATTTATATCATGTATTAATTGCCAAAGGCTTTGGGCTGAGCTCAGAAAATAAGCAGATGTAAATTGGCCATGGAAATTAGAGAGAAGATTGAAGTTGGGCATTAGTCATAGACAATGAGTCTTTGGCCATTGCAAACTCCATCTTTACACATGCATGATATGAGAGATTCATACTCATATATGTATTTAAATAAATAATTATTTAAAAATAACTAATATTAAACTATTATCAACAAACCATTTTTTTTATTAGGTAACACTTTTTTTAAAAAATAAGATAATTATGTTCAATTTTTTTTCTCAAAAATATTTATTCCACAAGTAAATAGATAAGCAACTACTGTCACGGCTTTATCATCCATTAAATTTAAAAAAGTGAATATTATTTTAGTCTTTAAATCCTTACCTTTGCTATGGATATTGCTCTTATTCTCAACCACAACTATGATATAAATGAATTAAATTTACATAAAGCACATGATATATATATTTATGTCCTAAAAAGTGGACTACATAACAAGTGCACAAAGAAAGAACATACACAACATACCAGAAAAAGTTCATATATATATATAGTTATATATAGTTCACATATTAACTAATTAAATTTAGATTTTAATTCTAATTGAGAACCACAATATCAAGGCCGTCTTAGCTCAGTTGGTAGAGCGCATGGCTTTTAACCATGTGGTCGTGGGTTCGAGTCCCACAGACGGCGTTTCCCTCTCACTATTTAATTATTTTAAAAAATAAAAATTCAGATAATTTTTTTTTAAAAAATTTCATAACAAATAAAACCATAAATAATAATTAATAATATCAAGAGTCGTAAAAAATAAAAAAACACCACATCAAATCATAACGTGCTAAACTCGAGCAGTAAAAATCACCGACCAGTAAGCTCACCGCACATCCCACAACGTTCTTTTCTTCCCTACCAGTTCACTCCATGTCCAAGCTCTTTTAAAGGCGGTTATGCTCACCGGGAGGTATTACACCCCCAAAAGCCACGCCGAAAAAGGACGGCTTATCATCACCGGCCATTATCACCAACACCCGCTCCTCGGAAATCGTGTTCGCCGCGATCTTCCTGCAATCATCACCGTTCGATACTGTCCTCATTCCTGCCTCGAGATTCGTGTTCCCGGAGACAGCTCCGGCGTGTTGAAACCGCTTCCAATATGAGCAAACAAGGAGAAGGACGGCGACGACGATGAGACCAAGCATCGCCGCTAGTCCTCCGAACACGTATGGCATCGGCGAGTACCACGCCGCCGCCGCCGGCGGCACCGCCCACGCCGTCTCCGAGCTTTCTCCGGTGGAAGTTCCCATAGTTTATATATATATATATTTTTTATTTTTTATTTTATTATTTTTTTATGAAGAGGAGTAGGAGTATACTGATAGCTCAGTATAAGTTGGAGAATGGAAGGGTTTTTATAAGTTTTGTTATTAATTAATTAATTTATTTATTTATTCATATTGCTATATATATATATGTGAAAGATATTTCATTGGCTGACGTCAACAGATAGTCAGATAGTTTGCTGATAAACTTTGATTTATTATTTAACAGTAATCACTGATTATAATTGTTATATATTTTTTAAAATTGTGTATAAATGGATAAAATCAATGTCCATAAATTTAAAATCTAAAAACGTAAATATAGTATTTTTTTTTTTTTGTACTTAGTAAATATAAGAATTTATATGGCTAATATTCTCAATGTTCTTTATTTAGATTATTTTGAAATTTATTAGATGTAGAAAAATCATGAAAAATTGGAAGTATTTCATTTAAATTTTAGTTTAGAAGTTAATGAAATATAAATTGGCTAAATTATTATAAAAAAAAAGGGAAATACTAGTGTGGGCTCCTTTCTTTCCACCCGGCCTTTAATTGGGGATTGACCGGTTGAAAAGCATGGATCACAAATCAAAATTTAATTTTTTTTTTATTTCAGATGATTGCGGGTTCGTGACTCCTATTAGGGGCAAGCCCCTAATATTAATTACCCCAGACAATGTCATGGGAACCTCCGATTAAGAAACAAGTGCGAATGAGAAGTAACTGAGTAAACATGATAATTTTTTTTATATTTTATTTCAAAGATGCATGCGAATACATGACCATAAACAAGAATACAAAAGAAGAAAAGCTATTCTCAAGAGAGCTTAACAAGAGATTTTTTTTTTTTAAAAGAAGAAAGAGCTATTTCTATCATGCTCTTCAAAAATTTATTTTTTTAGTTTGGGCTCTTAGCTCCTATCATTTGAAAGTGTGTCGGAAGATCCTTTTAGCTTTGTGGATGTAGCTCTCCTCAATTTCTTTTTTATGTGGGTTTGTGTCTTGAAACATAGCTTAGTCCAGCTGCGACCACTCTACATTTACTGAGTTGCCTACTTGGCCATTTTTGCTTCTTTTTATCGTCGAAGACTTTGGCTCTTTCGCTTGTAAAAATCTCCAGCTCCTTGACTTGTGAAACTCCTCAAGCCTTTGGCTTCTTGGTGCCTTAAAACTTCAGAGTTGCATTTGTCGTTTACATGATGCATTTAGGTCTTAGCTCTTCGATGCTTTTTGAGCCTTGACCATTTGATAAAGTCGTGACCTTTAACATGGCTAGGGTCATTAACTTGATAATTTTTGACTTGATTTTTAAAATGATCCTCAAACTCTGAAAGAGATCTTATAATGGGCTTAGAAAAAAATCTTTTGCTAACTCAACCTTTTTCAATGAATGTTGACGAGAAACATTTTTTTGGTGAAAATTTTCATTCCTTTTTTTATTCATCATCATTTTTTTTTCTCTGTGAAATTTTCATTTTTTAACTCTTCCTTTCATTTCAAGAATTTTTACTTTTCATTGCACCTCTTTTCACTCCAACGAGTGTCGAAAAGACCTCCAAGTGAGTTTTCAAGAAAAATCTTTTGTCAACTCTTCTCTTTTTTTTTATGAGTGTTGACGAGAGATATTTTTTTGTGAACTTTTCATTCATTTTTATCACTTCAAGGAATTTTTTTTATTCTTCTTTTCATTTTAACTTTTTTTACTCCAATGAGTGTCAAAAGACCTCAAAGTGAGCTTGAAGAAATGGTTTGACTTTTTTTATGAAAAAAATTTCTCTTTACCCCAAAAAGTGTCAAAACTTGAGGTGGAATTAGAAAAAAATTATGAAAAAAATTTCTCGTTACCCCTAGAAAGTCGAGACTTCAGGTGGAATGAGAGAAATTTCATGAAAAAAATTTCTCGTTACCCCTAGGAAGTCAAGACTTCAGGTGGAATGAGAGAAATTTCATGGAGAATTTCTCGTTACACCAGAAAGCCAAGGCTTCAAGGTGGAATGAGAGAAATCATAAAAAATTTCTCGTTACCCCTAGGAAGTCAAGACTTCAAGGTGGAATGAGAGAAATTTCATGGAAAATTTCTCGTTACCCCAAGAAAGCCAAGGCTCAAGGTGGAATGAGAGAAATCATGAAAAATTTCTCGTTACCCCTAGGAAGTCAAGACTTCAAGGTGGAATGAGAGAAATTTCATGGAAAATTTCTCGTTACCCCAAGAAAGCCAAGGCTTCAAGGTGGAATGAGAGAAATCATGAAGAATTTCTCGTTACCCCAAGAAAAAGCCAAGGCTTGAGGTGGAATGAGAGAAATCATGAAGAATTTCTCGTTACCCCAAGAAAAGCCGAAGCTTCAAGGTGGAATGAGAGAAATTTCATAGAAATTCTCGTTACCCCAAGAAAAAGCCGAAGCTCGAGGTGGAATGAGAGAAATTTCATAGAAATTCTCGTTACTCCCAAGAAAAAGCCAAGGCTTCGTGGTGGAATGAGAGAAATTTCATAAGATTTTTTTAGATAGGAGGCCTTACAAGAATAAAAATTACCAAAAATACCCCCACTCAAATTCATCCTTTACTCTTTTTCTCATTTTTTTACTCTCTGTTTTTTTAACCCATCCTTTCATTTTTCCCATATTTTTCCTTCTTCTCTTATTTTACTCACCCTTCTATTTTTTTCCATATTTTTTTCCTTCTCTTTTTCAAACTCACCCTTCCATTTTTTTCCATATTTTTTTGTCTTCTCTCTCTAACTCATCCTTCTTTCATTTTTTTCCATCTTTCTCTTTTTACTCACCCTTCATATATTTGTTTTTTTATCATTTTTTTCTCTCGACCTCTTTTTTTACCGAAATGCCCCCTCACCAATAAACTTCTCCTCCATATATCTTTTTTTAAAAAGAAAAATATCATCATTCTAAAAAAAAAATCAAATATGGGGACATAGCAAAATAAGACACAGGGCCTAAACTAATTTTGAAAGGAGCATGCTTGGAGTTTCTAACCATGATAATAATAATAATAAAAACTTTGCAAGGAGATAAGTAAAAAAAAAACTAGGGAGAAAGATAAAACTAGGGAGAACCACATGCAAGCTACTGCCAACTAAGACTACAGTTGCTCTCAGATCTAAATGTACTCTTTAAAAAAACAACAATGATTTGCAGGTTCTCATCCTCGATTACGGCATGCTAATCTTCAATCTTTTTAGACAAGGCTATCGAGCCGGGGACCGGGATCATGGCTTAACCGATGGTTCATTCTCTTTCATTCTCTTGTAGGGGCATAGAAAGCGAAACACCCGGTTCGCGGTAGGGAGGAGGAGTTCATCTTATTCCCGAAGCTCGAGAATTTGGATCACCGTGGGGGACAAAAGATTAGAAGCTGGAGCGGGGTAGGAGATGACGGCCTTAACACGAGTTTGTCGATCTCTGGATTCCACAAGGCCGTACTAACCATCACCGATTGACGACGGCTTCAACCACGAGGCTCGTGAGAGAGGAAGAGAAAAACACGGGAAAAAGAGAGAGAGAGAGAGAGAGAGAGAGAGAGTTCATGCTCATTCATGTGCGAGGCATTTACTTATCTTTTAAAATGCATAGGGGCATGAGCGTGCATTGTTTCTTTTTATTATTCTTTTTTTACGCTAAAAAAAACAGAATGCATGCAAGGATGAACATGCATGAGTTCCTTTTTTTAAATGCATGCATGAATCATATGTACGTGCACATAGTTTTTTAAATCTGAGCAAGGATTTATGTACACATGCATATTTTTTTTTATTAATCCATGCAAAGGATTATATATAATAACGAGATTGAAAAACATGGTACCTCTTCTTTCCCACATCCACTTGTTAAATTCTCTTTGTTTTTTTTTTCTTCCTTCTCCTCCTCTTCTTCTTCCCTTCTTTGTCTCTTTTTCCTCTGTTCTGTCTCTCCTCTCTATTTTCTCCCCGCTTTCTTTTTTTTCCTTTTTTCTTCCGTCTTCTGTCTCTCTCTCTTTTTTTCGCCTCTCCCAAAAATCCTCAATACCCCGAAGAATCTCCAACTACCGGGAGAGATTTTCTTTTTTTTTTATTATTATTTTTTTTTTAAATTTTGAATTCAAAATTCCGATCCCTATCCATAATCTCCTTTTTTTTTTGTATTTATTATTATTTTATTTTATTTATTTATTTATTTTTGAATTTCCCTCTCTTTTTTTATTATTATTCATATATATATATATATTAAATTTCAAAGCGAATATATATATATATATATTCTCTTCCTCTTCTTTTTACATTCCTTTTTTTCTTTTAAGCATCTGTTCCCCCCAAAAATCCTCAACACCCCAGAAAATCCTCAATCACGTGAGAATTTTTTTTTCAAAATTTAATTTTTTTTTTCAATTCTTATCACTTTTTTTTTTTGAATTTAAATTCTTTTTTTTTAAACTTCAAACTCCCTCTTTTTCCCTCTCTCTTTTATTCATTTTCATTTTTTTTAATATCTTATTATTATTTTTTATTTCAATTATAAATTCCTAATAGAATTAGGAATTAAAAGAAAACCATATAAACAAATGCCCCCCTTGTAGCTTCCTCACACACAATAGTTGAGGGAGGAAGGTACAAGTACTTTCAAACTTCAAAAATTTTCAGCCCACTTGAGATCATTTTTTTTTAAAATCCCATATTGAATGATATTTTCCTCAATTTCCCCAATTTAGAAACTTTTCCTTTTCTTCTTTTTTTTCAACCAAAACTTTGACTTCATATGCAGCTTTTTTTCCTTTTTCTACTTTTTATAGAATTTTCTTACATTTTCTTTCTATTTTTCTTTCTCTTTTTTGTTTGTTTGTTTGGTTTTTTTTTTAGTTTGTTGCACTTCAAACATGATTTCGACCATCCAACTCAAAGAAAAATATTCTATGAGTCTAAAAAAAAATTCATGAGTACCAGGAAAGATTTAGCCACCTGATCATCAACTTAAAGATCAACAATGGAGACCGCAATGTTTAACAAAATTTGACTTGAACTTATAAATTTCTATGAGAGGTAAATGGACCTCAACCTCAATCTCCACCGTTCATATTGACTATTGTCATGTGTTTATCATGTGGTCAAAATTTCATGAAGATTAGAGCTGATCTGGATACCCGATGAGCTACTTGATGAAAACAACATTTGTACGAAAAACTACAGATTTTTTACCAAAATCCCTCATTTCCTTGATTTTTTTTCTTTTTTTTTTTTAGAATCATATCTTTATTCAACTTGATAAAGAAAACAACATGATGGAATTTATGTTTTGCCTCAAGAAGCATCTATCACGCTCGACCAATCTTGCTCAAACAAGAGCATTGGACGTTCCGTCATAGACAAACACAAATTTTCCTTCTACAATGCGCTTTTATTCAAAAGAGAAACAAGATAATAGAACTCGTAATTTGCCTCGAGAAGCATGTACTATGCTTGACCAACCTGCTCAAACAAAAACCTTTGGACATTCCAGTCGTAGACAAACACAAGTTTTTCAAATCATGCATTACATATACATCACGGATAATATTTTTTTTCAAAAAAAGCGGCGCATTGATGGGTGGCATAGGGTCTCCTTCCATCGGCGTCGACTAGGTGATAAGCCCCAGCCGTGAGCGACCTCTATAATATATGGGCCTTCCCAATTTGACTTGAATTTGCCCCGGCATGCTTGTTGGTGATGATTGGTCTTCTTAACACCCATACCATCTCTCCTTTCTCGAAAGTTCGAATTCGAGCCATCTTATTATAGCTCGAGCCATCCTTGCTTTGTAGACTTCAAGATTTTTGTTGGGCCTCTAGCCTTCTTTCATCTAAAAGCATCAAGCTCATCCAAACGCAAGCGAACTCTATCTTCATTTGTGAGTTCGTTTTGTAAGCCAATTCTTAAAGATGGAATTTGGACTTCAAGTGGAAGAACAGCTTCTGTACCAAATACCAGCGAGTATGGTGTTGATTGAGTCGATTGCTTTCGATCGTTGTTCGGTATGCCCATAAAACTTGAGGGAAGCCTTTCGTGCCAATCCCTTTGACTTTTTCGAAACTGATTTCTTCAACAATTTGGATAATGTTTTATTGAATGCTTGACGAAGACCATTTGCTCTAGCATTATAGATAGAGGAATACCTCAATCTATTTTTGTGATGTTGAGCAAACCTTCCAACCTTGAAACTTTTTGAATGCTCGCCTGGTTGTCGGAGATGATCCTTCTAGGCGTCCCAAATTTATATAGCACATGATCTTTGAAGAATTTGATGATGTTTTTACGCCTTTACTTCCTTTTAAAGGAATGGCTTCCGCCCACGTGAGAAATAGTCGATGGCGACGATATAAAAGCGATGCCCTCTTGATGATGGTGGCTCAATAGGGACCCTATCACATCGAGTCCCCCACATCTCGAAAGGCCATGAAGAGATTGTAGGGTGTAAAGGATTAGGGTGTTGATGAATGAAATCCCCATGGGCTTGGCATAGTTTACACTTGTCTTGCATATTGTAGGCAATCGTTAATCATGCTCGACCCGATAGTACCCAATATGTTTAATCTTCAACCGCATCTTGGTCTCGACGGTGAGCTCCACAAATACGAGAATGGACTTCATGCATGACTTCTTGAGACTCCTCCTCGAGAGACATCTTAGCGAGGGAGTTGATCATATGATCTTCGATAGAGAACATCATTAACAAGGGTAAACCTCATCACCCTTTTTCTTTAAGCTGCGTAGCTCGAGACTTTTTCATCCGGGGAGCTCGCCATACTTCAAGTATTTAATGAAAGGCTCTCTCAATCATCTTCAACCACTGTCGAATTTCTTCTTTTTTTGAGCTTCTTGTTTTCTAATTCTTCATCAAAGCATGAACTTAGCACTTTCACTTTGTTTGAATGGTGACTTGGATCTCCTCTTGATCCGGATCGACCCAACTCTTTTTGCCAATTTGGCTAAACTATCCGCTTTTCCATTAATCGACACGGAAACTCTCTCGACTAACATCGAATTTGCTTCAACAATTCAATAACTCTCGATGATCTTGAAGGAGTTCTAGCTTATGAGTCTTGAAAACTTCCTTCAACTGATTTATAATGAGTTGTGAATCGCCATATATATGCAAGCTTTGAATCCCCATCTTGTTGCTAGCTCAATCCGAGCAATAAGAGCTTCATATTACGCTTCATTGTTAGTACATGGCTTTGACAAAGAAAGAGAGTATCTCGGGGATCCCACCTTCAGGGAGAAATGAAGATGAGTCGATACCGAGCTCTAACTTGAGGAATTTTTGGGTCTAATAGTCTGGTTGTATCGAAGAAGCTCCATCAAGTACATCTGCCAACATTGTTTTCCCTCTTCAATTGCCAAAGTCTCTTCATCAGGGAGATCACATCTCAAGGGAGATTCATCGGGCAAAGGATGCTGCCCGCAAGAAAAATCGCCGATGCTTGACCTTTGATTGCTTTTTGTGGAGTATAAGTTATGTCGAACTCCATGAGTATCAATGCCCATTTCGCCAATCTTCCGATGAAAGTAGTGGCACTGGTCATCAAATACTTGAGTGGGTCTATTCTTGAGATAAGAATAACTTTTATGTGAGAGCAAATAATGCCGAAGCTTCTTTCTGCAAACACCAAGGAGAGCGAGTGCTTCTCTATTGGTGTATATTTGTTTTCGACACCCACCAACATTCTACTAAGATAGTATAGGGCATTCTCCTTCCCTTCTTCATTCTCTTGGGCTAGTAGAGCTCCAAGGGATCCATCAAAAGCCGTTGTGTATAAAAATCAATGGCTTTCCTTCAATTGGTGCCGCTAACATCTTGGGGGATTCAATAAGTAGCGCTTGATTTCTTCAAAAAGCAATTTGGCATTCATTGTCCCACTAAAGGGAGCATCCTTTTTTTACCAACTTTGAGAACGGCTTGCACACTGAAAGATTGGCGATGAATCTTCGGATATAGGCTAGAGCGTCCTTGGAAGGACCTCATTGCTTCAATGTCTTTGGAGGGGGCATTTCTATGATTGCCTTAATTTTGGAAGGATCAATCTCTATTCCTCGGTGCCTCATGATGAATCCAAGGAATTTTCCAGACAATACCCCAAATGCACATTTCATAGGGTTCATCTTCAAGTTATATTTTCTAATACGATCGAACACCGTTCTTAAGTCATTAAGGTGTTGATCTTTTTGATTGTGTCTTCACCACCAAATCGTCTACATAGCACTCCACGACTTGGTGAATCAAATCATCAAAAAAATTTTTTTGTCATGGCTCTTTGATATGTTGCCTCGACATTCTTTAATCCAAAGCGGCATAACTTTGTAACGATAGATGCCTATTGGTGTCCGGAGCAGATATGCTTTTTCATCCTCCGGGTCCATCTTGATTTGGTTGTACCCGAGAGAAACCATCCATGAAAGAAAAACATCTCATAAGAGGAAGTGTTATCAATCATGATCTCCATAACGGGTAGTGGAAAAATCATCTTTGGGACATGCTTTGTTTAAGTCCACGAAGTCCACACAAATTCGATTTGCCCATTCTTCTTCTTGGCGAGGGCACTATCTTTGGCAATCCAATTAGGGTACTTTTCCTCCCTTATGAAACCAGCTTCGATTAGTTTCTTGGTTTCTTCAATGACGCTCTCCTCTAGATCAAACTTCATTTTTCTTGGTGCTTGTTTTACTGGTGGAAAACTTGGGTCAATGGCGAGCTTATGCACTGCTACTCCTGTGTCAAGTCCTGGCATCTCCTTATAACTCCATGCAAAACAGTCAATATACTCCACAAGAATGTTTTGAATGGCTTCTTTCTCTTCTTGAGCTAGTTGTGCACTTAGAAAAGTGGGTTTAGGATCGTCCTCACTTCCCAAGTTGATTTCTACCAACTCATCAATTGTAGCTTGACCTCCATCTTCAAGTTCGGGGTGCATCCTTCAATTTTTATATCTTTCATGAGGTGGTCATCCGATACTTCTTCACTGGATCTTCATCTCCCTGCATCCCCGACCCTTCAATAGCTGACACCATGCGACATTCACATATTTGCTCATCTTGAAACCCAAGACCCCTCTTGCTCAAGCCTTGGCCTTGCATAGCAATCTTGAAAGGATGCCAAAGCTTCTCAAATAGAATATGCCTGTCTCTTGAATGCTTCAAACTAACCCCAGCTTGCTTTATCAACTTTCTTAGCTTAGGAGGATAGTAGTTTGGAATCCTCAAAGGCCAAGGTTCTTCATCTTCCATCGGCTTGTTCATCAGCATATCTTCATCATCAGATTTATTGGGATCAGACTTATAAAAGAGAATCCCTCTCTCCTCTTGGTGGCGAGAAGGCACATAGAAGGTAATGAGCCGCTCTACCGAGTTAACATGCAGCTCATCCAGAGCTTTGTAAAGGCCTTCCGGTATTCTTGTAACATACAGAGAGCTTTCAACCGGAACTTCATCATCATCATCATCTTCTGTTTTAATTGGTAGAAATGAAAGTTCTTCTCCGTCAGAACCATCACTTCCAAAATATCGGCTCCTCTTGTGACGACAAGAAGTTGAGTGAGCGATTTGTACATCTTCATGATCTTTTTCTTCTTCGGAAGACTCTGTGTCACTTCCAAAGTGCGGTTTCAAAGGCAGAAATGAAACCTTCTTCTGAGTGAGCTTGGTAGTTTTAGTAACTTTCATAAGAGCGTCATCTTTGGCTGTAGAAAGCTTGCCCCCTTTTGGTGTATCCACAAAATATCTTGCATCCTCATAGTTGATTTCATGCACACCAAACGGTTGAATCTCCCCATCTATGCGGTATACATCATCATCCTTCATGTACTTCAAACATTGGTGCAAAGTGGAAGGAACCACATAATTTTCATGTAGCCATGGTCTTCCCAACAATGCTCTATAGGAAGCATCTGTGTTGATAACATGAAACTTCACATCTGACGTCAGCTTCCCAATTTTAAAAGGGAGAGTAATTGACCCAAGGGCTTTTTGACTATCTTTGGTTAAAAGCCTTGGACAACAATCTTTTTCAGTGATAGATGATATGTCTCCAACGCCAAGGCATGCAAAGTCTTTAGTGTCATCGAGTTCTTGATGAGCTCTGGATCAATGAGGATTCGGTTAACCCTTGTCCCATCACAAGACCCAGTAACATATAAGGGCCTATTGTGCTCCTTTTGTCCCCAACAACAAGTCCTTCTCCGAGAAATTAATCTCCGGAGAACCAAATGCGTGAGAGCTTACGTCATATGAGCTTCACAGAAAATAAAGCTTGATACTCTCACGGGTTTTTGCAAGACATGGATCAATGTGTCTCCGAGCTCCCTGTGACATCATCGGCAGCATCAAAAAAACACTTAGTTGAGCTGGAATCTTCTTCAAGTGGGCAGTAATATTGTAATCTTGTGTCTTCGAAGTAGAAGTCTTCCGTGGTTGCACAATATCTTCATTAACATCAATCACTTTCTCTTTCCCTTTATCTTTAGTGCCACGTGCTTGCTCGAGAAGCCTTCGCACGTTGTTAATCATTCGAGGCTCCTCCTCCTCATCTTGGTGGATGCACCCATTATCATGCCTTCCTTTGATTGTCAAGGCATAGCATGTACCTGACATCTCAAAATACTCCTCAGGTAGGCTTACGGCACCTGACTTGAGTACTTTCTGTAACCAGCTCTTGAAACCATTGCAATCTTCCAATGTATGCCCTATCAAATGATGAAAAGGACAATACTTAGGATGATTTTTAATATTTATAGTAACATCCCTTTTCTCCTTTAGAAGAAATAACCCTTCCTCCGCCATTTTCTGAAATAATTCTTGAATTTTATCTCTTCTTATGGAGAAGCTCCCATCACTTACGTTGTTTAAAAGATAAGGTGCTCTTCCTTCCTCCATGTCAACTCTTCGATCTTCACTATGGTGAAGATGTGTCTCCTCTTGACAAAAAGAAAGATTCACAGGTTCCATGATCCCAGACTCATTCCAAGGGGCATCACCATCTGGAATATGTGGCTTTCGATGAGTGAGGTCATATGCCACCTCTTTGATAAAGGACGGAATCTCTTCATATGGCATCACCTTTCGAAGTATTTTATACTTAGGTGCTCTTCTTGATTTCTCCTTTGGATAATGCTGGTTTGCTTGATAAGATTGTGTTGAAGCTTCCTGCAACCTCGCATTCGCCATTCGAACCCTTTCCTTAAAAGCTTGTTTCTTTTTCTGTTTTTTACTCACATATGGTCTCCCATGTCTATCATATAACTGCTCAGGTACAGAATCATCCTCATCTGGATAGTGGAGCTCAAGTTCATCTTCATTATCAACATCATCCCATGCTTCTTCTTCGTATATGGTAATAACTCGACAAGTCTCAACCATGGGCTCTTCATCTTGAGACTCGTCCAAGTCTGAGAGTAGCTCCTTGACCTCATCAGGAAAATAATCACTTAATGTAATTAGGGCTCTCTCCTTTTGCTGATAATCTTCCAAGGAGTCAATATATTCCTCAATAATTGACTTCTTGTAATGGAATTCAAACGAGGCTTCACTTGCTTCCCGCTTCTTTTTCTTGTTCTTGATCTTTTTATTTTTTTCTTGGATTTTTTTGTTTGGGCTTCTCATTGGGTTCTTGAGCTCTCCGCCACTTGATACCCGTGGGAGCTCTCCCAACTTCTTCAACATTTTTCTTGACTTCTTTGAGATGAAAATTTCCCATAAGCCTTCTGGAACTCCAAGAGGAGCAGGCTCCTTGGGAACTTGAGATCCTCCCTCAGCTTGCAGGCCTTTTGATATGCCCCCTGCATCTTTCCCCCACAAAGTTTCTTCTTGTAGTGCAATTGACACATAGTTGGTATGTTCTGTTGGTTGGTCGAGCAACACATTTTTAGATAAAGTAATCTTCCCCTCTTGATACTGCCGCTCAATCCAATCTTTAAATACATAGCAGTTCTCAATTGAATGACCCAATATTCTATGGTATGGACAGAAATTTGGGTGATCCTCCTTGTCTGCTTCTTCTGGTCGCTTGCTCTCCGGTAACTGCAAACCCACCTTCAATGCATCTTTGAATATCTTCATCACTTTGTCTCTTCTAAAGGAATACTTTTTGCTCATCCTCTCTTGAAGAGAACTTATAGGCTTGGGTGGTTCACTTCCACTCCCAAGTGATGGTGGTTTTGGCTTATCATAATTTGCTGATGTAGTGCTCTCCTTTACCTTATCAGTTGCAAAGGCCACATGCTTAACACCTTCTGGCTTTCTTGGCTTTTCTTTGTCTACCTTGGTAGGTTGCATTGCGGATACTACCCTTGGACTAGTTCTCTCCAATTTTTTAACTTGAGATATTAAGTCTTGGAAGGTATGAATATCGGATGAGCTAAGAAATGGAGCCATCCAATTATCAATTTTCCCCACCAATAGCCCCACTGCTTGCATCTGATCAAGTGGCTGCTCACACTTGATGCTCAAGTTGCGCCATCTCATCACATAATCTATGACTTTCTCATCCTTGTTCTGCCTTGTGTTAGCCAAATCAGCTATAGTGATTTTATGCGTAACTCCGCCGAACCGGACCCTAAAGGAGTCCTTCATTTGTTGCCATGTATGAATGGATTCAGGTTGTAGGTTTGCATACCATTCAAAAGCCACCCCAGTTAAACTGGCGGCAAATTGTCTCAACAACAAAGATGGGTTGTTGCTTGTGTCCCCACATGCTGTTATGAAATGAGCTAAATGTTGATCAGGGTTCCCTAAGCCGTTAAACTGCTTGAACTTGGGAACATTGTATCCCTTAGGATAAGCCACTTGATCATGAAAGCTTGAGTAGGGCTTATCACCATCACTTTTCAATGTAGCACCCTTGGCTTGTTTTAATTGTGCAGCAACTATCTTTTGTACTTCTTCTCGAGAAATCATTGGCTCTGGCACTGCCGATGTTCCAGCTTGCTCATGCAACCCAAGAACTTCTTCTTCATCATCTTCTTCCTCTCGGATAACTTGTACAGATGGCGCTTGCCTATGAACCTTTGAATTATCATGGAGCATATTCTGGACCTGATCACTCAAACGAGAGATCACACCAGTTAAAGACGCAACAGTCTGCATCATAGATATGTGATCTTTCTCTCGTTGATCCAATTGCTTCTTTAATCTTGCAAACATTGGATCTTTGTTTGATGTAAAAATAAGGTTGTCATCTTCTTCCTCACTTGAATCATTATTCCTCCTAGGAGGAGTTTCAAACCCAGCTACTTGGGCGAAGGATTTTGCCCTTTCTTGTGCCCTTTCTTGTAATACTTGATCAAAATCATCTTGTTGCATGCCACTTGTACCAACTGTTGTCTTCTTTCTCAGCCTAGTGAAAGGACGCTCTGGTTCAGGTGGGTGTTCAGACCCCTCAGTAATCACACGTACAGTGTGTACTTCTAGATCCTCCATTTCTTCATCTGGTTTCCTTATCCACTGGAACCTTGAACGATGAGCAGAGGGTGTGGTCCTCTTGTAGGCTTGCTTCTTTGTTATGGCAAGCCTATCAAATACAGAAGCTCGTGACTTTGAAAGTAAGTTCTTTTTCTTTAAATAGAACTCCCTCGGTGTCATCCTTTCAGTTTGTAGCTTCCTGTAGGAGGTGTAGTTATCATAAACTTTCTTGGAAAAAGTGTTCTTGGAATTGTAGGACCTTGGTGGCCTGCCCCCTTTCATCATGCTACTTTGTGAAGACCGAAGCTCACCAGTCGTGGAGTTCTCCTTCACCATTCTCAGCGGTGTGAAAGAGTTGGTAAATGAATTTGAAGAGCCATTCCCCGAGCCTTGGAATGAGACAAAACTCGCCTTCTCTTGAGGTGAGGGTGTCTTCCTCTTGGCCAGCCTTGTGCGCCCCATCATAAAGGATCTTGTTGAGGTAACCTTGGGCTTCTTGAAGATACCACTCTTTTCTCCTTCAGTCGTGATTGTGAATGAAGGTTCTTCTTCGTCCTCTCCTCCCTTAATGCTCATGAATTTCTTTGGGAAGGTGAGTCGGTCAAAAACAGATGCTTTAGCAAAGACAGCGGCATCCTTTTTGACCTCGGCAGGGTGGTATAACATTCGACCGTCGTCCCCTTGATGGCAAGCGTGGGACTTGAACCTCAGTTGGTGATGACGGTGGGCTTGGCACGAAGTTGACATATTCCAAACAGATCCCAAATTTGATCTCGACTCCAGCTATGCCGATGTACATGAAGCATAGGGAAGCTTCACCTGAGTGCCTTCACCAAGGAAAAATGGTGCATGATGCAGTTGCGATTGTTGGTGTTGTTTGCTGGTGCCATTGCAAAAACCTACAAAGGAAAGCATCATGCTAACAACAATGGTGATTTTTTTTATCTACTTTTTTTTTTACTTTCTCATTCACACTTTGTTTCAAAGATGGGAGGAGAAGTTAGTTCCCACCGGGCGTGCCAGACTTTGTGGGCTCCTTTCTTTCCACCCGGCCTTTAATTGGGGATTGACCGGTTGAAAAGCATGGATCACAAATCAAAAATTTAATTTTTTTTATTTCGGATGATTCATGGGTTCAGTGATCTCTATTAGGGCAAGCCCCTAATATTAATTACCCCAGACAATGTCATGGGAACCTCCGATTAAGAAACAAGTGCGAATGAGAAGTAACTGAGTAAACATGATAATTTTTTTTATATTTTATTTCAAAGATGCATGCGAATACATGACCATAAACAAGAATACAAAAGAAGAAAGCTATTCTCTAAGAGAGCTTAACAAGAGATTTTTGTTTTAGAAAGAGCTATTTCTATCATGCTCTTCAAAATTTATTTTTTTAGCTGGCGCTCTTAGCTCCTATACTGAAAGTGTGTCAGAAGATCCTTTTAGCTTTGTGGATGTAGCTCTCCTCAATTTCTTTTTTTTTATGTGGGTTTGTGTCTTGAAACATAGCTTAGTCCAAGCTGCAGCCACTCTACATTTACGAGTTGCCTACTTGGCCATTTTTGCTTCTTTTATCGCTGAAGACTTTGGCTCTTTGCGCTTGTAAAATCTCCAGCTCCTTGACTTGTGAAACTCCTCAAGCCTTTGGCTTCTTGGTGCCTTAAAACTTCAGAGTTGCATTTGTCGTTTACATGATGCATTTAGGTCTTAGCTCTTCAATGCTTTTGAGCCTTGACCATTTGATTTTTTTAAAGTCGTGACCTTTAACATGGCTAGGTCATTAACTTGATAATTTTTGACTTGATTTTTAAAATGATCCTCAAACTCTTTTGAAAGAGATCTTATAATGGGCTTAGAAAAAATCTTTGCCAACTCAACCTTTTCAATGAATGTTGACGAGAAACATTTTTGGTGAAAAATTTTCATTCCTTTTTTATTCATCATCATTTTTTTTCTCTCGTGAAATTTTCATTTTTTTAACTCTTCCTTTCATTTCAAGAATTTTTACTTTTTCATTGCACCTCTTTTTCACTCCAACGAGTGTCGAAAAGACCTCCAAGTGAGTTTCAAGAAAATCTTTTGTCAACTCTTCTCTTTTTTATGAGTGTTGACGAGAGATATTTTTTTGTGAACTTTTCATTCATATCACTTCAAGGAATTTTTTTATTCTTCTTTTCATTTTACTTTTTTTACTCCAATGAGTGTCAAAAAGACCTCAAAGTGAGCTTGAAGAAATGGTTTGACTTTTTTTATGAAAAAAATTTCTCTTTACCCCAAAAAGTGTCAAAACTTCAGGGTGGAATTAGAAAAAATTATGAAAAATTTCTCGTTACCCCTAGAAAGTCGAGACTTCAAGGTGGAATGAGAGAAATTTCATGAAAAATTTCTCGTTACCCCTAGGAAGTCAAGACTTCAAGGTGGAATGAGAGAAATTTCATGGAGAATTTCTCGTTACACCAAGAAAGCCAAGGCTCAGGTGGAATGAGAGAAATCATAAAAAAATTTCTCGATACCCCTAGGAAGTCAAGACTTCAGGTGGAATGAGAGAAATTTCATGGAAAAATTTCTCGTCACTCCCAAGAAAGCCAAGGCTCAAGGTGGAATGAGAGAAATCATGAAAAATTTCTCGTTACCCCTAGGAAGTCAAGACTTCAAGGTGGAATGAGAGAAATTTCATGGAAAATTTCTCGTTACCCCAAGAAAGCCAAGGCTTCAAGGTGGAATGAGAGAAATCATGAAGAATTTCTCGTTACCCCAAGAAAAGCCAAGGCTTCAAGGTGGAATGAGAGAAATCATGAAGAATTTCTCGTTACCCCAAGAAAAGCCGAAGCTTCAAGGTGGAATGAGAGAAATTTCATAGAAATTCTCGTTACCCCAAGAAAAGCCGAAGCTCCAAGGTGGAATGAGAGAAATTTCATAGAAATTCTCGTTACCCCAAGAAAAGCCAAGGCTTCATGGTGGAATGAGAGAAATTTCATAAGATTTTTTTAGATAGGAGGCCTTACAAGAATAAAATTACCAAAATACCCCCACTCAAATTCATCCTTTACTCTTTTTTTTTTCTCATTTTTTTACTCTCTGTTTTTTTTAACCCATCCTTTCATTTTCCCATATTTTCCTTCTTCTCTTATTTTACTCACCCTTCTATTTTTCCATATTTTTCCTTCTCTTTTTCAAACTCACCCTTCCATTTTTCCCATATTTTTTTGTCTTCTCTCTCTTTAACTCATCCTTCTTTTCATTTTTTTCCATCTTTCTCTTTTTTACTCACCCTTCATATATTTGTTTTTTTTATCATTTTTTCTCTCAGCCTCTTTTTTTACCAGAAATGCCCCCTCACCAATAAACTTCTCCTCCATATATCTTTTTTTAAAAGAAAATATCATCATTCTAAAAAAAAAATCAAATATGGGGACATAGCAAAATAAGACACAGGGCCTAAACTAATTTTGAAAGGAGCATGCTTGGAGTTTCTAACCATGATAATAATAATAATAAAAACTTTGCAAGGAGATAAGTAAAAAAAAAACTAGGGAGAAGATAAAACTAGGGAGAACCACATGCAAGCTACTGCCAACTAAGACTACAGTTGCTCTCAGATCTAAATGTACTCTTTAAAAAAACAACAATGACTGCAGTTCTCTGTCCTCGATTCTGGCATGCTAATCTTCAATCTTTTAGACAAGGCTATCAGCACGGGACCGGGATCATGGCTTAACCGATGGTTCATTCTCTTTCATTCTCTTGTAGGGGCATAGAAACAGAAACACCCGGTTCGCAGCCGGAGGAGGAGTTCATCTTATTCCCAGAAGCCTGAGAATTTGGATCACCGTGGGGGACAAAGATTAGAACTGGAACTGGGGTAGGAGATGACGGCCTTAACACAGAGTTTGTCGATCTCTGGATTCCACAAGGCCGTACAACCATCACCGATTGACGACGGCTTCAACCACAGGCTCAGCGAGAGAGGAAGAGAGAAAACACGGGAAAAGAGAGAGAGAGAGAGAGAGAGAGAGAGAGAGAGAGAAGTTCATGCTCATTCATGTGCAGGCATTTACTTATCTTTTAAAATGCATAGGGCATGAACGTGCATTGTTTCTTTTTATTATTCTTTTTATTTCTGCTAAAAAAACGAATGCATGCAAGGATGAACATGCATGAGTTCCTTTTTAAAATGCATGCATGAATCATATGTACGTGCACATAGTTTTTTTATACATGTGCAAGGATTTATGTACACATGCATATTTTTTATTAATCCATGCAAAGGATTATATATAATAACGAGATTGAAAAACATGGTACCTCTTCTTTCCCCGTCCACTTGTTAAATTCTCTTTGTTTTTTTCTTCCTTCTCCTCCTCTTCTTCTTCCCTTCTTTGTCTCTTTCCTCCTGCTCGTCTCTCCTCTCTATTTTCTCCCGCTTTTCTTTTTTTCCTTTTTTTCTTCCGTCTTCCGTCTCTCTCTTTTTTTCGCCTCCCAAAAAATCCTCAATACTCGAAGAATCTCCAACTACCGGGAGAGATTTTCTTTTTTTTTATTTTTTTTAAATTTTGAATTCAAAATTCCGATCCCTATCCATAATCTCCTTTTTTTTTTGTATTTATTATTATTTTATTTTATTTATTTATTTATTTTGAATTTCCCTCTCTTTTTTTATTATTATTCATATATATATATATATTAAATTTCAAACGAATATATATATATATATATTCTCTTTCCTCTTCTTTTTCTGTTCCTTTTTTTTCTTTTTAAGCATCCGTTCTCCCAAAAATCCTCAACACCCCTGTAAAAATCCTCAATCACGTGAGAATCAAAATTTAATTTTTCAATTCTTATCACTTTTGAATTTAAATTCTTTTTAAACTTCAAACTCCCTCTTTTTCCCTCTCTTTTTATTCATTTTCATTTTTTTAATATCTTATTATTATTTTTTATTTCAATTATAAATTCCTAATAGAATTAGGAATTAAAAGAAAACCATATAAACAACTAGTGCATTCTTTATTTATTTATGAAATTTTTGACAATTATCAAAAGTGCACTATTTTCAAGTATGGTACCCACTTGATGGGCCTGGGACCCAGGCCCACTACTGAAAACCCACTTCATTTATGAGTTACCGGGATTTCGACTAACCGAGGAAGTGTGAAGTCAAAATCCCACTCATTAATACATTTTTTTTATATATATTTTTCACAAATACACTTTTAGAGTTTAAATTCTTAAAAAGAGAACTTTTGAACCATTGTTACATAATATAACAACTAAGAGTGAAAAAATCAATTATCAACAGTACCTTTGGTTAAAGTTTTCAAAATATTCATAAGTGGATAGAATATAAATTGAAGGCAATGGGGCCACATAAAAAAGCTCTTCTTAGGCTTTCATCTTAACAAGTTGAAAGCAAAGGAATCATAGCAACAAGAAAAAAAAAAAGCTCAAAAGCTCATGCTCTCGTGGATACGCACATCCAACAAAAGATCTATATGAAGATATTTTTGTATCATTTGCATTAAAAGCAGGGGTTTTTTTGCATATATTTTCATGTAATAAAATATTGCATATACACCCATGCAAAAGTCGGTAATTAAATATATGAGTGAAATCTAAAGCTAGTGATATGGATTTTTTTAGAATACTATAAAACAAGATAGAAAGAAAAATGAATTGTGTGAAAACAAGAAAATGAAGAAGATGAATGAATTAGTTAGAGAAATGGCATAAGATGATGATGAACAGAGACATCACCAGCAATGAGCAATGACTGAAATGGCATCCTGTTTATAATTACAGTGGTTGAAAACTCACCAGTTATTGGTTGTTTCCATGGTTCCCCATCCATTTGCATATATGCATCTCTCCATTCACCTCCTCTCATTTCCAATCTAATTGCTGCTGCCTGCAAGACATTGCCAATTTGGTTTCATGAAATTAAGATTTCAGTAGTTGAAATACAAGAAAAGAAAGTTTTCAATCAGTCTGCAGTGTTTTACTGATTTGAAACTTGTATGATTACTGATAATTTTTTTAATCTAACAAAGTTCAGATGAGTTTTAAATATTTGTTAACAATGTTAAGTTGATGTTAGTACCTGAGTGATATGCTTGGCTGGTATTAATTCAACCATAACAAACGAAGCATGCCATCCTTGTTTTAAGCCGAAGATCTCAAGCAAACCGTCGTCGACATGAGCCTCAACAAAGCCCCTCTGACAAAATGTCGATGAAAAATGAATAGATTCAGTAAAAATATATAAATTTTGCAAGTACATTTTTTTAATTATAAAGTTCATTTACAGTAATTCTTCGACGATCAAATTCTTTGGGTCACATTATGTATTTGTATTTTACATTATAAAAAGCTACTTCAGTTCAACACTTGATTAGCATAATGTTAATTCTTGAGTATCATAATATCAATTCATAATGGTTTTTCTTCAATTCTAAGTAAATTCACATGCATTAATGATACAAACCTTTTCTAAATATTCAGGTTTAGGGTTACCCCAAGGATTTCGTCCACCTCCATAACTGTGAAGATTCAAGGCAACGATGGCCCTGACACTGCAGAAAAATATTACTGTATCATATCTTAAGTAAAAAAGAAGAAACAAAATAAATCCAAGCCTTGAACTGACATTCAGAAACATAAACTGTGACAAACACAATGTAATGTATGGATCAAGAGATTATAAGTCGATAATGTACCTTTTAGGAACATGAATTTGTTCCCATTCTGTGGAATTGAACCTTTTAATATATAGCCGCAATATGTTCTTCAGTCCCCTGCAGTAGTAGATAAATTACAGTAGCAATTTACTTGTCAAAGAGTCAACCTTCTCACCTTTGTTTATCTATGAGAAAAGTTCAGAACATCCAAGAACTATTACGTATGTTTAACTTGAAAATAGTTGTTTGTTATTAGATATAATTCTACGGTTGACTCTTTCGGCTATGTAAAAATGATTTTGACAGAGTAGAACAATAAATAATATCATTCATCACAATTGAAGACATTGTTGAATATGAAAAGCTTGGAAAACAAGAGTGGATTTATTTTACTGAAAGACATAAGTTGCACTGCTGGAGAGAATGAAATTATAACCTGAAACTTGCATCAGTCATGCAAGGTGTCATGAACCAACCTTGGGTGCATCCATATCCTGTGTATATAAGCTGCCACAAGGAGAAATTTAAAAGTGCTCTACAAATTAGAAGAACCAAAAAAAAAAAGGAGAAAAAGTATGTTTTGGCACTTAAAATTTAAGAAAAAGTAAATATTCAAGGGACAAGCATTATTGTCTATACTGAAAAATTCAGCAATTAGGTATGAGGAGAAGTGCCCACTATATATATATGGTTAATCTCAATGTGTGATCCTCACTTGAAAATAAGGTAATATAAGTGCTCATGTAACAACAGGCCTTACTAAAACCTCTCAATAATTTGATGCTATTCCCATAAATGTGCTGCTAAATATGGAAGTATATTTATGTAAAAACTCAAAAGCTACAACCTATGGTTTGTGTTGAACTAAATAAGATATTGGAGGAGTTCTCAATGCATGACTATGGCCACCAACGTGAAAAAGAAGAAATTTTATGAAGAATTCAGTATGATCAGAGCTTGATGAATACTAAATGTGGATTTTAAATTAAGATAAATGCTCACTTTTGTGCCTTCATTCTTCCACAATTTTAAAAAATGATTATGAGACATCTTGGAAGAAAACAATAGAAAAACATCAAGCAGAAATCAGTAACGCACTTTATTTGCAATTGGACTTTGAGCAATGTATGGTTTTTCATCACGTAGGTGATGGAAGCCATATGCAACCTGTGCATCCATTCCTGCATTTGGAAAAATTAGCAAATTCAGGATCAAATTTACCATATAAAATAAGAATGTGCATGAAACTTTTGGTTTTGAAATAAATTAGTGATAGCTAACAAAAAAAGACAACAAAGAATCCATTAGCATTTATTTCAAAGCTCAAACAAAATGGAAAAGAAAAATATGCTATCACCTCTGATTTTAAGAACTGAAGATTATTTGACTGTCAAAGGAAATAAATCAAAATGAAGTAAGTCATGTATTGTTGAAAAGTGGCAAATTAAAGACTATACCTACGCTAAAATAGTTGTAAAAGACTCCTTTATAGCATGAACCCCTTAAAGGAGACTGCTCCTCATTATCTCCATCCTGCATAAATATCAGTTGCTATATTAATTAGAACTTGAAAATAGAAATGTTCCATTCCGATGAGAAAATCATTATATGCAGATATGTTGTTAAAGATAAAATTACGCATACTTGATCAGATGCTGATTTAGAAATTTGAAAATCAAAAAGGAGAGCGAATGATCATAAAAAAAATAGAAAAATTGGGAGATTGTGTTAAAATGTAAAACAAACATAATTACTAAACACAAGAAAATCAACCAAATAATAGATTACAAAAAATAATTTTCTACCATTTATAATTATTAAATAACTACATTCTGCAAAGCTACAAGCACAAGTTAATTAGTTATTATACAGGACAGACTGCTGAATCATTCTAGACTCCCAATAAATAAAAATATTTGAGTGGATACATATGACTTCTTGGTTATTCTGATCCTCTGCATTAAGGTCCATGACAGTAAATATCAAGGCATATCAGGATTCAGAAGTAAAAGATATGACTTCATTGTCACAGAATCAACAATAGATCATGAAAATTCAATTTAAGTTGAAGCATGAAATAGCATACATCAAAATGGTTGCAAATACATAATTTCAGTTGCATCCAAAACCTGAATATAAATGTGGTCATCAAGTTGCCGGAGACAGTGTGGCAAGTCTATTGGCTCCAATTCTGGCACTGATATAACGACTTCCCAACTGCATAAAAAGTTTGCAAGTTTAATACCCAAAGGTCTACTTTTCTCATTAAAAATTCAACAACAAAATATTTTCTAGCATTCAGAAAGTTGAATGTCAGAATAAGGATAGATGCTAAGATAATTAAATAAACCACTTAGGATTGCAAATTGCACTTATCACAATAGAACAAGTAGTTCTGAGTAAAACTGAGAAAGTTAAATGCTTAGAACCAGAAATTAATCATAAACATGTACTTGGTGCATGCTACTACCTACAAATTATTCCCAAAAGCAATAGCATGGTGCTATAACATGATATATACAAACCAAAACTAAAAAAATTCACCAATAGCTCAAGTTCACAAATGAACTCAAAGTTTAGTCAGGCAGAGGTTCTCTATCATGAATATGACTAAGAAGAGATAAATTAGATCCTCCACCTGTCAAGATGGCAAACTGGACCAGTGACAGCTCTGTGGATAGAATTTTTCACTGTTGTCCTCCATGTAAAAGGAAATGAACCACCCTAGAGTGAAAGTTAGCAAGGTAGATTGAGATTCAAAATAGTAATTATATAAACTAAAATTATATGAAAGTGCAATAGTTCATTACCCAACCAAAGCTTCTGGAGAGATCATTGCCAGTTCCAAGTGGAATGATGCCAATTGGAGGTACTGGCGTTCTATTCTGAGTATGAAGTTCTGCCAGGCTTCCTAATACCCATCCAACTGTGCCATCACCTCCAGCAACCTACCAACCATGAGCTCCCAAAAATGATTCACTAGTACATTCTCGAATTACCACTCAAAACAGTAATGACCACAAGGCCAGCACAAGTATCATACCATGATCCTCAACTTCTCACGTATACTCTTTGCGCAAAGATCACCGAGACTGGCCAACGTCTCCAAGCAACCCAGACCATATTGAACAAAATCATCAGGTTTCACACATGAAAGATCATAAACCTGCACTAAAAACAAGAAACATCATAGGTCTCCAAGCAGAGATAATCCATCTAGAAAAATAAGTAAAAAAACTCATCAAACGAGTGAAGCAATCTACATTATGTTGTCCTAGTCCCTAATGTTCAAACAACAACAGTGGTATTAACAAATTCTGCATTAAATTTGTTCAGCTAATTCATATAATGAAAACATAAATTTGATCCTTTTGACAAAACAAAGTGGAAATTATCCATAAATTTAATATAAATATATGCAACTTCACAACAACAGAAGTGATCTTCTTCAAAATTTCAGCAATCAGAGAAGAGTACTTCAACCAATCCATATAAGAAACACACAAGGGTAACATTGATCTGATGCTTTTGGGAAAAAGGGGGTAAAATTATTCACACAAAATTAACAAAAAAATCACAAAAATTCTCCAAACTAATCCCAAATTAAACAAAATTGTAAAAATTTCAGAGGGGAAAATCAAAAACCTGGTCCTTGCCAATCAGCATCTGAAGACGATCCTTGAGCATGAGGCCATGGCGTCCCCCGCTCCTCGAATTAACAAACACCACCACCGGTGCCTCCGGAGGGTTCGTCCCCTCCCCTGCCGGCGCCGCCAAATACGCCGGCCCATCCGCGTCTTTCGTCATCGCAGCCACCGTCATCGCCGTTGCTATCCGGCTCGGTATCTCCACCATCCTCCTCAGCTCCTGCTTCCCGATCCTCAGCCATGAGTTCCGGAACGAGCTCCATATCAAAGGCTCCGACGCCGATGAGGACGCCGCCATTTTCCGATCACTTTCAGGCGAGTGGCACCCTCTGATGAAACCGGAGATAAAAGCACAGAGATACGACGATTTGTCTCTTTTTAGCCGTACGATTTGAATCGAGTGCGGATCTCGAGATGGTAATGAACGAATGGATCTGCTTCAGACCTGATTCGTAACAGTCGTGTGGCGGGAAAGACGGGTGGCCGTTGGACGGTTATTTAGATTTGCGCGGGAATGGTCAGCTTGGGTTATTAGATGGGTCCCACTTAAATTCAAATACCATTTTCTTTTTATTAACGGTAAATAATTGTTTTAATTTTATTTTTTAAAATTTTTGTTTTTTTACCAAAGGCCATTAGAGCCGTCAATGAGACTTCGATGTCAAGGGATATACATATATTATATTACACCAATTATAATGATTTAATGATCCCGTAAAAATTTATTAATTCGATTAGATGTTACATAAGACAATAAAAGTTCTATGATATACACACTCAGAAGATATTTTAGGAACTAAACTGAGCTAATAAACCTCTTTGCTCACTAAAATAGAAAAAATGACATCCTCCCACAAGAGTTTCGAGAACAATGAAATAAACAGTAGTAATATAGTATTTATACAATATCCTACCATATATGCACAGTACTACAAACAGTAATATGACTCAGGGATTCAACTATGACTCTGCCCATTCACCATTCTCGTAACATTCTTAATAATATTCTCACCATGTAGAATTCATTCATTGAAAAAAAAAGGCAAAAATAAATAAATAATAATAATAATAGCATAATTTGTGAAATAACATTCTTAATATTCTTTTTCTTAATCAATTATCCAGGGAGACGTTAATGAAGAATGTTCCGCGAGTAAGCACACCAACTAGCCAGACAAACTTAAAAACAAAAGACACGGAACCAAGGGCTGAGATCACATCTTCTTCCAAAGTCCAAATCTCAAAGCAAAATCCCAAGTATTTGAAATAACTATATAACCCTCCGGTCCCTCCCTGTGCTCGCTCCTCTGGAGAGAAGAGAAGAGAAAGAAAAACGCGGGAAAGCTCGCGAGAGAGAGAGAGAGAGAGAGAGAGAGAGAGAGAGAGAGAACGATCTCAAATTCGAAGGAGAGAAACGAAACCCTAGATCTGTAGATGCTGCCTTCCTCTTCATCGGAAGTGCCTCGATTCTTGATCAGCGGGTTGTTGCTGCTCGGCGGGGCGGTGTTCATCGCCCGCCGCATCGGCAGCAAGCCATGCGCTGCGTGCGGGGCTCCGGCGAGGAAGAAATGCTCTCAATGCGAGAACGTATGGTGTTGGTATGGTCTCGTTGGTCAGCCTTGTCCTTTCTTTTTTATTTCTTTTGGTTCTTGTGAAATTGTGCGTTCTTTTTGTATGGGTTGTTTTAATGAGGGAGTTTTTAGAGCAGGGAATTTATTCATTATATTTGAATCGTTGTCTTGGAATCTTGATTGAACGCAAACAAAAACGAATTCGAGGAAGCAAAGAAAAGAGAAGAGTATATAGATTCTTTTGATGGTTTTAGAGAAGGGATTTAATTCATTAGAGTTAGAATTGTTTAATTCTTGATTGAATATGACATTCTTTTAGAATGAATGCAAACAAAAATGAATTAGAGAAAAAAAAAAAAAGAAAGGAAAGAATGTATAAAATGTAATGGAATCTGGAATATATGAAGGAGATCAGTTCTTATAGTTCAATTGGATGGAGTTTGGTGTTGGGATTCTTTCAGTTGATGCCTTTTATCTGGAAAAATTTGAGGCTTTTTCTAGAAAGAGGATTATGTTAGATTGTTTTTGAGGGCTTTGCTCATTTCTTGAAGTTTTGCCTTAATGCAAATGCCATAACGTTCTGAGTTTTTTCAGAGGAAAATTGTCTCAAACAGTGAGGTCTTGTATATCAATGTTGAAAGTATGGTTTAAATCAGTGTGCATCATGATCTATCTGAGTTAAGGAGAGCTTGATGGCTGAAAGTTTCATCTAGACATGGGGTTAATTTGTACCAAGCCTCATGACAGACCGTTTAGAATCTGTGAGAAATGATTCTTGCAAGCTTCACCTTCATTTTCTTTTCTTTTCTTTTTTTATTTAACTTTAGGTGACATCAACAGTATACAAGAGAAAGAGTAAGCAATAGGTGGAAGAGATTATGCTTATTGTTCAATTAGCCCAGCTCTCTCTCTGTCCAGTGACTTCAGTCCACTGTTTGAAATCCACTGGCATAATTAATTGATAAACATATTTTTCTAATCAATCACTTTCAGTTGATAAGTAATTTCCTGTTTTACTGGCATTTATAGAATATGATGACTTTCTTATTCATTCTCACTGATTTTCTTATACCATGAAATTACATTAGATGGATGTGTTTTCCCCTATTCTCTGTTTCTTTCTTTCTTTCTTTCTTTTTTTTTGTTTTTTTTTGTTTTTTTGGGTGCTTTGTTTCATATAATCAATCACTTCCATTGTTTTTTGTTTTTTTCCTTTTTCTCTACATGTAACTCTTTTCTCATTATTACTTTTTTAATTCTGAAATAATATTTTTTGAGAAAACTGTTTTCAGGCCTGAAAGTCAAAACTATTACAATATGCATTAGAAGTAATACTAATTTTCAAATCCAAAGAAATAAGGTGAAATGAAATAGGGGCATTCAGATAGAGAAGACCATAAGTGAAATTAAATGAGAAATTGGAAATGGGAAATCACATGATAGCAGAAACAGAAATCCTAAAAATGGTAATAGATTCAGGGTAGTATAGTCTCATGTTACTGCTAATTTTGGATCTTTTCACAATTTAAAATTGATTTTATGCTTTTTAATAAGATATAGAAAGGAGCTCCAATTGATTGGCTGCTTAAAAAGTTGCCATTTTGAGAAACTGTGATGCAGGAATTTCAGATGTTGGAAATGTACCTTTATTAAAAAGAAAAATGCGTTTATTGGAGATTCTACAATCATTCTATACGTGTCCCAACATACTTCCTCCTTCCTTTTTTCTCTAAATAATTTGGCTGGCAACTTAATTTCTCATTATTAGATTTGTTTTTGTATCCTAGCATGTTCGTCATCAATACACTATGGCAAAAATATGATATGCCCTTTTTAACAGTTCAGAAGCATGCCAGTTAAAGCATCAGGAAGCACATCATAGTCTAAAATGGGAGCAGACAAGCCCATCACATGGTGTGCCTTCTAGCGTGTTACCAATTGTTAGTTCAATAACCACGGCACCTGCCTATGGAACTCGTAAGGTGCTGCAAGACCCACAAAAGGTGAAAGACGATGGTACAATCTCCTGGGTTCAGCTAACCGTATACTTTAGTTAGTTGATTAATAGCCCATTAGTTTACAATGTCCAATGTAGATCCTCTTCTGCTATGATGAATTTGAAAAGCTCTGGGACAAGCCAGGACTGTCTCCCCGTGGGCTTATGAACTGTGGAAACAGGTTTGAGTGATGCAATCTTTCTCAAGTTCTTAGATGGTTAAGCCTTATTAATTCTTTTCTGACTGTCCTGAGAGGTAAGAATATATTTTCAAGATCTTAAGCTGAATTAATTTACTCCTGATTGGCTTTAATCATGTAATGGTCTAACCTCCAGTCAAATTCACATGTTTCTGAAGGCTAAGCTTGAGTAATTCCTCAATTATTATGCAGTTGCTTTGTTAATGTTGTATTACAATGTTTGGGATGTACCCGACCACTTGCTTCCTACTTGGAGGGAGACCACCGTAGCAGATGCAAGAGAAAAAAGAATAAATCTGTGCTAACTCACTTTCTGGGGGTTGGTACACTTGATTGTTGGTGCCTCTTATGTGACCTTCAAGCACATTTTGAAAGAGCTAGGGAAAGCCTGCACCCTTGCTCTCCAACTTGGATTGTATCTCAACTATCCAAAATTAGGCCTTACCTTGGCAATGGGAACCAGGAGGATGCACATGAATTTATGAGGTAGTTGCTGGTGTAGTTGACAGTTTCTGAATACACTAATATCTCTTTATTTTTGTTCCATTCTGATTTTCTAACTGTATGCAGATAAATTTCTTTTCCAATGAATTGACCTTGTATACTTGTAGATTTGTGATTGAAGAAATGCAGTCAGTGTGCCTTGATGAGTTTGGAGGTGAAAAGGCCTTGGATCTGAGCTCTCAAGGGACTACACTTATCCAACACATATTTGGTGGTTATCTACAAACTCAGGCAGAATCTTTACTCAAGTAATTTGTATTAGTTAGCATGCCAATCATTTGTTATTTTTAATTATTTCATATTGTGCCTCCTGATGGTTCAAATTATATATTATTGCTTTCCACAATCGTCATCATCAACCATGTATAATTTAATTGTTATCTAAATCGTGATTCTATGGTTAAAAATGATGACTTTGTATCTGGTCTTCTTTTGTTTGTGTAGTTGGCAGTTGTAAACCTTCATTTTTGTAGAAATTCCTTTTAAAGTTACTTTCTAGATTGTGAAGTTTCCCTTTGATAAATCTATTTGCACAAGCCACCTATTGACAACAGTGGAACCTTTTCCAATCGAATGTGTTCATAAAGGATAGTAGCTGCGAAACATGCAACTCACTTTTGTTAGTAGCCTTTTCCTTCATCTTTGTTTGCTATCATTTGTGGTTGGTGGCCATGTTGTCGGATTCCTTTTCTCTTATATTTCTCTAATATTTAATTCCTATGTCTTGATCAGAAACTTTGATCATGTTCTTTGTTTTTCAGGTGACATGTACAAAATGCAATACAATTTCAAATAACTATGCGAATATATTCGATTTAGAAGTTCAAATTCAAGGTGTTGAGTCTTTGGAGGAATGCCTAGATCAGTTCACCTGCATAGAGTGGCTTGATGGTGAAAATATGTATAAATGTGCTCGGTATGTTCCCAACCATCTTAAAACATTCGCAAAATCAATTAGATTAACATGCATGTGGAGAGGGTTTTGATGGTTCCATAATTTATACTTCCTGCTTCTAGCTCAATGGACAGGATTTATGAATCTTGTTGATTGAAATATATGTCTCAATCAAGTGCTATGATTGATTTCACTAGAAGTAACTCCTCCAGTGTAGGCTATATGGGCTTAGAACTTGAGGTTTATTTGCAGCTTTTATTTGGTGGGGTGTCCATGGCTAATGGCCCATGGCCTGTTCTGAGAAACCCAGTAGTTCAAATATTTGTGATTGCAACATGGATAAAATTGAGGTTTGCGCAAAGTTAGAATATGAAACTATACCTGACCACAATTTTCAGCCCTTTTAATATATGAGGAGATAATTCTTCTTGATCTGTCTCTTTCTTATTTTTAATCTTCAATAGAAGTCGGATAGGTCCTAATTTGAGTCAGGATATGGTGGTTTATTCGTAACCCTGTATGTAATAATCTCTCATATTGCATCTGTGCTAGGCATTAGCTAATGTGCATTTGAGCTGAATGTGTTACCTTTCTCTGAGATTACTTCTTTGCAAATACATTAGCCTATGCCATAACACTAAAGTCGGATGACTTGTCAAGGCTACCAGAAATGTATGTAATATATGTAGAGAATTCTGGTAGATGTTGATTTTTAGCAGTAGATGTTCAATCGTAATTCTTTGTTAGGACTTGGAATATTTATATCAGTAGCTCCACTTTTGCGCATAAAGTTCAAAAAATTATCAGGTCATGATTATCCGTATTACAATTTTTTCAACAGAATTCTATTAAAGTGTTATTTCTTTTCAGCTCATAAACGATAGTGAAATCTAGTTGTTTCCATGGTTTTAGATGCAATCATTATGTTAAAGCTTCGATACAATATAGTGTTCATCAAGCTCCAAATATTCTGACAATTATTTTTCAACGTTTTCAGGTAATGGCCATCGTTTTAGCTCTTGATTTTCAGTCTACCCTTTATTATGATTTTCCCCCTAAATGTCTGTTCTTCATACTTACCCCTTTTCACCAGGCTGGTACATTCAAAAAGTTGAACAATACTGTTACTTTTCCTGAGGACTTGGATCTTACTCCATTTATGAGTGGGGAAAGAGATGGTACTGACCTTTATACACTTTATGCTGTTGTTGTTCATCTTGGAAATTCTACAGCTGGTGGCCATTACATTTGTTTTACAAAAGACTATAGTGGCCATTGGTACAAGATTGATGACGCCATGGTAACACCTCTTGCGAAATTTTTGGTGCCAGCTCTACTTTTAAATGCTTTTAAGTGTTAGTCTAAAAATAAAATTTTGTCACAGGTTGAGATAGTGGATGTGCAGCAAGTACTTGCTGAGAAAGCTTACATGCTCTTATATAGCAGGTATATGTTTTTCCATTTTTACTTTGAATAAGCGCGGAATTAGAACTTCATAATTACTGGTCTTTTTTTAAAGATTTCATGAACTTTTGACTATTGAAGAGTTTGCTTGTCAATGCACATGGTTTACAAATATCATAAATATATTAGTAGCTTGCTTGAAACTAATGATCTGGCATGCATCGCTCTTCAGGAAAAATGTACGTCAGAGGCCTCTCATTAAGCCCATGGAAGAAGGCTTAAGCAAAAAGCACCCAAATGACTTCTCTTTTAGCGCTGCTAATGTAACCAATCATATTGATCTTTTGTCTTGTTCACTGGCTGTCATCAGTTCACAATCATCCCTTGACATAGCTAACAATGCTCTTATCAAGGATGGCACAGAGTTGCTGCAGAATCATATACCATTTGCTCTTGTTGATGATCTTAAACCGAGCTCATCAAAACCAGAACATCCTGAAGATAAGGAAAATTTGTCATCCTCCAGGCTCATGGAATCTCAAGCCAAAACCACACACTCTAAAGTTCAAGTCATGGATTTTCCAGAACCATGTTGTAGTCTAGACGAAGAGTGTTGCACTGAAGAGTCTAATGGTTCAACCATTGTCATGGAAAAACCTATGTCAGAAGGCTCATGTTATAGTAATGAAATTGACACTGAAATGGCCAAGACACTAGTGCCAGTTGAGCAACTTCCAGATGATTTATTATTCAAGCCAGAGCTGGCAGAATTAGGTTCTGGTTCTTCAAGTTCAGCATATGCAGATGAAGACACTCCAAAAGGTTCGCTGTCCAATGGTTTCAAGAGGAAATCAGAACTACTCTATACTGATGGTTGCCTTGACAAGCTTGCTAGAAGGAAGTGTTCTGGAGACAAGGGAAAAACTATAGTAGAAAATTCTGGAACTTCCATTATAAACAGTGTCTGTGATTGCTCCGGTGGACATTCTTCTACCTGACTTGGTTCGGCAAAGAAATCAATGCCATTATGATTTTAGCTTCTCATCGATATCTGAGAGGTGGGGCACACTTTATGGGTTATTGATTTGTTAGTCCTTCCATGCTAGGTGTTTCCTGAATCCCAAGCAATTGATTAAGAACAAGATTTTCACTGAAACTACAGGTGTTCTGCAGAATTAGCTTACTGTTGTCAAAATTGAAAACACACACATACTCAGACACACATTAGTACTGTTCTTTTGGATCAGTAGAAGAATTCCCTTGATTCATGATGAGATTTCAATCCTGCTGTGGTCACCCATGCAATGTTGCCAGCAACTGGTCTGCTGAATGGATGGTTGGATTCAAGAGTTAAAATAGACACATTCATCTTGTGCTTCTGTTCTGAAAAACAGTAACTGTGTTTGATGCCTATCAAAGCAATCAATAATAGTCCAATGACTTCTCAACTTGCACATCAATGTAAAGCCAGGACATTTTTCTGCCAGACATTGGGGTCACATCTGTTTTTGCAACCCAGGTGACAAAACCCACATAATTTTTTTTACAATTGATTGAGTCTGGCATCCTTCATTTACTCTCAACATTTAATTCACTCTTTCTGTTTTTCCTTCAGGTTCCACAAGAAAAACAAAAAGACAAGCAAAATACTTCTTGTCCAAAGGCCATGATGATCCTCATTGCTACATTGCCATTTGTATCTACCACCATCACAGGTGACTAACTACTCTTTTTCACAGATCAAGCTTTAACTTTCTTAGAAGAGTATATACACTATAAACTTGTCATATGTCATAACCATAGGAACAAAACTCTAGATAGTGTTTTTAACTGTTTGTCAATGGAGATTTATGACAAATTCATAGCATGAATCAATTGAAGGCCAATGTTTCATGCATGGGAATCAAACACACAAACACTATGACCATCAATGGATATGTCTAGCAACACCCAGACCAGACCATCTGCCACAACACTTACTACATACCATCACTATCATTCTCATTTTATTAGCAACTGAAACATCTCCAACTAAACTCCCCCTGTGCCTGTCTCTTGCCCTTATCTGTTGCCTTAATTTCCCATCCTCACTTGCAGGGCCACCATAGGACAACCAAAGTCTTGTCTAAAACCAGAACAATAAAAATACATATGAAGGTGTTCATTTTATAATTCACTGTCACATGCCACTTATCTAACAACTTCAATGCTTTGCACTTGATGTAGCCAAGAATTTTCCCCAAATGAATTAGAAAAAAGAATTCTGATTAATATTCATCATAAAAGTAAGGGGACATGTTAGTTATGGATCACAATCTGTGCTTTGTAATCCTGAGTTGCCAATGTGCTTTCCTCCAAATTGTTTCAAATGAGGTTCATACATTCTTCTTCTTATCATTCATTCAATCTGATTCAATAAGGAATCTATATTTTGGATTAAGTGAAAGATATCATGTTTACTAAATCTTTAGTGGGTGTAATAAATGAGTGTTGGCCTAATGTTAATTAGGGTTTGTTTTTTGGCAAAACAATAAGAAAGGGATTGATTTAAGAGTTACACTCAAAATCCATGTTCTTGACATTAATAGGGGGGCAAAGGAACATGTTAAGATGCTTGAAGAAACCCTAGAACATTTTGATTACTATATTTTGATTTTTTTTTTTTTTTTCTCTAAATTGAAGATCATTGTTGACAATGATATTGTGATGATGTGACAAAAAATTATTATAGCAAAGAATAAATTCAAAATCTTTGATGAAATTGTTCTGTTGGAAATAAAATTTATTGGTTATTATCTATAAATCATTTTGAATATATTCCTATAAAGTGTATAAATACACATACACTTATTAAGAAAGAGATTTATTTACATATTTATAGAATTTGAAAATAATTATAGATTCTTGTAATTTTGAAATTTTCAAATATATATGTGTGTGTGTGTAAAAAGGAACTTGTTATTATTATCTTCAAAGCAATTGAATTAAATAAATGAATAAATAAATGAGTAGATAAAACGAAAGAGTGAGTTTTAAGTGGGCCTTTTCGCATCGGGCCCGGTAACATGCTTTGGCTAAAGAAACAGGTAGTAGACTGACACGTGGCAACGGACACTACTCTCGGCGCTTGGACTTGGGTCCAGCTTACGTCATTCATACCTGACACCTGCCGGCCACACTCATGCTTGTCGGTGGAGTCTAAAAATAATATTTTATTTATTATTCCAATGAGCATCAAAAACTTACTAAAATGAATTTGAAGTTTTCTTAAGTTTGACGTGCCTTAATCTGAAACTAGAAAGATTTTGCATATTATACATATATATATATATATACTATAATTATTAATAATCTAAACTTACAAGTTCTTGGTTTTTGTATCATTGATAATGAATATTATTCTCCATGGTTTCAATGAATTATGATGTTTTATACATTTTATAAAAAAAAAATATCCTCCATTATATCAATTTATTTATTGTTTTTATTTAAAAAATTATTGAAGAGTTTAAAATTAAGCAAAGCAAGTGAAGATCCCAAAATATTAAATAACTCAATGTTACAAATATAATGCATAATTAAGAATTAAAATATTTTTAATTAAATGACATGAAAAAAAAAATTAACAACAGAAGCTTAAAGCAAAGAAGATGTATAAATATTTGAATTCAAAGTTCTAAACATTTTTTAAAATTAAATAATTACTCATTATAGCCCCATGAAAAATCATATTTTTTTTATTAGATAATATTTTTATATAATATAAATAAACCATAATCAGTGCTAATAATATAAGACAAAGTTGGCAAAATAGCAAATTATATTAATTGGATCAAATAAAAGTATTTTGTGGTGGCATATAAACAATACAAATTTGTAAAAGGGCATAATGATAATTACACATTTATTTTGATTATAAAATATAAAAATATTCAAATGAAGAATGTTATTTTAAATAATAATATTTAAATATATATGTACATGAAAAGTAGCTGCAACATTTGGCAGAGCAACTGTAAAGTTTCTTCACTTATTCAACTATTTTAATTCAATTTTCTATTTTTATTTTTATTTTCAATTGTTTTTGTAGCAATTGCAATGCATAGTGTTCTCCTTCACTTGTTGCACTATTTTTAATTTTTATTTTTAATTTTTTTTACTTTAATCTGAACTTCTATTTGATCATTTAGGAGCTCAAATTTTTATAATTATATATATATATTTACATTATATAGTTTTGACCTTGTTGTGATTGATGCCCAGTTTAAGAAAGCATTGATTTTTACAGTTGATTTATTAGGTGCTATAAATAGTTGCAATCTTTGCATCCATGGATGGTGGAAATCTTTGAGAAATTGGATGAAAATGGTGGGGATTTGTGTGTTGATTCTGTTGAAAAGCATTGAATAATGCTTACAATGATTTAGGGCTTTAAATGCTTGTCTTTGTAGGAGCAATGTGGATTAATTTGGATTTTTAGGATAAAAACCCTAACCCTAGTTGCACAATGTCCTGCTCCCTCCCCCTTACTTTCCAAAGGAGTTGTCTTCTTTGAAAGTTTTGATTTTGATGCTGGATCTAGGGTTTTAGAGCATCATAATCTGCAGAAATGGCTCCAAGATTGGATTTTTCAGAGTGGTGGGCTAAGGAAGAGAGGAAGGGAACTCCATTGGTGGTCACCATGGAGAACCCTAACTACTCTTTGCTTGAAATCCAATGCCCTGATTCTGAGGAATTCCACAGTGTAGGCAAAGCTAAGGGTAAGAATGCCAAGCAATTCACTTGGGTTCTTCTCCTCAGAGCTCACCGTGCCGTCGGTTGCCTTGCTTGGCTTCTCAGTGCTATCAAGAAAAGGATGCTTATCAGGCACCGAATCATTCATGTTGAGAGTGATAATGTAGAGAAAGGAAGAGTTTTGTTCAAGTTCATCAGAGCTTTCTTGGTGATTTCTTTTGCAGTTCTTATGTTCGAGATAATGGCTCACAGTAATGGTTGGCATTTTCAAAGGCCTAATTTGCATTTACCTCAAAGTATTGAAATCAAAGGATGGTTGCATTCTCTCTATCTTTCATGGCTTTTGTTCAGAGCACACTACATTGCTTATCCAATTCAGTTGTTGTCGAGCTTCTGCGTTGTTCTGTTTGCCGCCCAGTCTTTGGATCGGTTAGTCTTGTGTTTCGGTTGTCTTTGGATCAAGTTGAAAAAGATTAAGCCGGAGATTATTGATAGTGATTCATTGAAATGTGTCGATGTTGAGGAGGGATCGAATTGTGAGTTCCCTATGGTTCTTGTTCAAATTCCAATGTGCAATGAGAGAGAGGTGAAGCTCTCATCTTATCTTGTGTTTCAGTTCTACTCTGAATTTCCATAGCTGATTTTGATCTTGTTTCAGGTGTACGAGCAGTCGATATCAGCCGTTTGTGAGATTGATTGGCCGAAGGATCGGTTGTTGATTCAGGTTCTTGATGATTCAGACGACGAGGATATCAAATTTCTGATTGAAACTGAGGTTTCAAAGTGGAGCCAGCAAGGCATCAACATTGTTTATCGGCACCGATTGACAAGAACTGGCTATAAAGCAGGGAATCTCAACTCAGCCATGAGCTGTGATTACATAAAAAACTATGAATTTGTTGCCATTTTCGATGCTGATTTCCAACCAAATCCTGATTTTCTCAAGCAAACAATCCCACACTTCAAGGTGCATATAGTATAGCCTGAAACTTGGTACCGGATCATCGATTATGATGACTAATGTCCCCTGAGTGTTTGCAGGGAAATCCTGAACTTGGATTAGTACAAGCTCGATGGGAGTTTGTAAACAAGGACGAGAACTTACTGACTCGTCTGCAAAACATCAACCTTTGCTTCCATTTTGAGGTGGAGCAGCAGGTAAATGGTGTATTCTTGAACTTCTTCGGTTTCAATGGCACAGCCGGTGTTTGGAGAATCAAAGCATTGGAGGAATCCGGAGGCTGGCTCGAGAGAACGACCGTCGAGGATATGGATATTGCAGTCAGAGCACATCTCAATGGTTGGAAGTTCATCTTCCTTAATGACGTTAAAGTAATCGAAACTTTTAATCCATGAAAGATCTCATTTTTGAAACAATTTTGTTCGTCTTGTCCTTGAACTCTTTTCCTGCAGGTACTATGTGAACTCCCAGAATCCTATGAAGCTTATCGAAAGCAACAACACCGATGGCATTCGGGACCAATGCACCTCTTCCGATTATGTCTTCCGGCTATAATAACTTCCAAGGTGATCATTTTTCTCTTTTGTCAAAGTTCAAACATAAGTTTAGCTTTCAATGAAACAGTAAACTCTTATGTTGCAGATATCGATATGGAAGAAGGCGAACTTGATCTTCTTATTCTTCCTGTTGAGAAAGCTCATCCTTCCATTCTATTCATTCACATTGTTCTGCATTATACTTCCGTTGACTATGTTTGTGCCCGAAGCCGAATTACCCGTTTGGGTGATATGTTACATTCCGGTCTTCATGTCGTTTCTCAACATTCTTCCGGCGATGAAGTCCTTCCCCTTCATTGTGCCTTACCTTCTCTTCGAAAACACAATGTCAGTGACAAAGTTCAATGCCATGGTTTCCGGTCTATTCAAGCTCGGAAGTTCATACGAATGGATTGTAACCAAGAAAGCGGGTAGATCATCGGAATCCGACTTACTGGCAATACCCGAAAATGACTCGAAGAAGTTGAAAGAACACCGAGAAGTAATAACTCAATCAGTTAAAAAGGCGAACAAAATCTACAAAAAGGAACTAGCACTTGCGCTTCTTCTACTCACGGCCGCGGCCCGGAGTCTGTTATCGGCGCAAGGCATTCATTTCTACTTCCTCCTTTTCCAAGGAGTGTCGTTTCTTCTCGTCGGGCTCGACCTCATCGGAGAGCAAATGAACTGAAATGTGAAATCCAAACACAAGATATGCAAATGTTGTTGATATCTATGGATTGAAAATTGAATACTTGTTCCTCAGAATCTTCAAATTGAATTATTATCAGTTTTGAAGGTTGAGAGAGATTGAAAGTGGAATTTATGTGACAATACTTTTGTATAAATATGGATTGATTTCAAACTATTTTATGAAGTGTTATTGAAAAAGATGATTATAAAATGCTCATTATTATTCATGAAATTCTTCAACAAATTACATTTTGTAGTGTTATCAAGATTCAAGGCTGTGTAGGCACCACCAGAAAAGCATATATATTTACTTCATCTGAAAGATATGATGGACATTGACACAGATGTGGCTCTCAAAACTTCACATGAAATTGTTATAGCCTGCACTTCAAAAATCCCCCAAACATATTACAATTTTTAAAAATGTTTATTTTTTATTAACAATGTCGTAGTTTTTTTTTTCTTGCCAAGATGAGCAACCCAGCTACTAAAAAATACAGAGATGTGCACAAGCCTCGATGGAGCAATGAAGAGTGAGACCCGCACACACATAGGCCCTGAAACCACACACACATAATCACTACTCACACTCCCAGAAATATGCACTCACTCAAAATTCAAACTCTCACCGTGAAGAGTTCTATTAAAAATTTGGTTATTAATAAATCACTTAGTCAGGTTTGAATATGATAACATTGGGCAATTGTTTATTGAGTTATTTTGATGGAAAAAAAAATTGTTTCTATAAGAAATACCAAATTATTAACTTATGTATATAACTTATCATAATTTATATATACACTTATTGAAATATATATATATATATATATATATGAAAGTACACGGAAACCTTAAGGTTCTTAGGAACACATGCTCCCATTAAAGTGGCAATGCTTTAACATTTAAATAAAAGGGAAGTACTTAGAAGTAGTACTTCATAAAATTATACTTGACTATTCATACGTTTGAAAAAGTAGAGTTCCTACCCTCTTCTAACGGTTTATATTTCATTAAGACCATGATGTTTTATAAAATTTATTATTTTTTTTTTATAAAATTATATTTTCACCCTTTTTTTTTAAGCTAAAACTACCCCGGTGACTCTAACCGCGTGTAAAGGAGTGCATGTAAAGGAAAATAATAATAATAATAATAATAATATATATATATATATTAAACATATTAGTTATTAAGAAAACCAAAACCAGTATAAAAACCATAGGCACTATTTTGTCACTTCCAAAACATACAGGCTTTAAAGATAATTTTAAAATGCCTTTTGGAATAAAAGGCGTGGTAAATTTATTGTCAGAATTTGTTTGTGTAGAAGATTTTATATGAAATTAGTTAAAATTTGCTTTACTTAACATTAATGGAAATAGACAATCCAAAATCAAATATTAATATTTAACATAAACTTGGTTAACTTGTTAATTATTTTCTAAGCTATATTTTTTACTTGCCTAATGAAATTTGTGTGCATACATTTACAGCCAAATACATTTGGCAAATCAAAACCTCTGAAAAGATCCAGGTTAAAAAGGATCTAAATAAAATTTTAATATACACAAAATGCAGCAAATTTACAATTTCCAACAAAGAAATCTATTGGTGTATTTCAGGATAATATATATACATGCCTATATTGAATGTGCACCACACCTGTTTTTTTTTCATCAAAGGAAACAAACAGTTCACAAGATAACAATTTTGAGAATTCTGAGAAAAGAATTGTGTTAAAAGTAGGATTTTCCAAACAAGAATAAACATGTTGCAATCACAATAACAACAATTTCATACCAAATATTAAATGATTAATAAAAACACAGAAAACATTAAAATCAAAACCAGCAATTAGGAAGTCTGATAAATTTAAACATACATAAAAGAAAAGGGACTGAGAGCACCACTGCCACCACCATTCGGAAAAAATACTTGCCCTTGAAAAAATACATATTAACTGACACCAGAAAAACAATAAAACAAGGTCATTAAACTGCAATGGGAAAACAGTAAAAAATCGAGAGATTTTAAAGGCAATGAAGTTTTGATATGGACAAGAAGAGGCACAACTTCGCAAATGGATGACGGCAGGCAGACCGAATACCGGACAGGGAATGGGTTGTTTTTTAATCAATCACAGCAAAAATAATAATCTTTGGAGATGCCAAGCAGAGAAGGGAATTCCGGCTTTAGGACGATGCTGCCATATGAATCAGAAGGTAGAAAAGGTCATGTGCAGTATCAAAGAAGCAAGCGAGCCGATGCTTCAATCCTGAAGTTGTTGCTCGTAAGAATACGAAATGCTTAATTGCATTACAACAACAGTTCAGGATTACCTGCTTAACGATGGAAGCAGCTAGGCGATCCTTCTAATAAAACTCGACGAGAAGCCATGACGTGCAACAAAGCCGATAATTGACGAGCAAATAGAAGCTAGACGCAGGAGGAGAACTATTTGTCCGAAGACTTTGATGGCAGGGTGAGTGCGAAGAAGGAACTTAACCAATGTGTAGTAGTCTAGCAAGCCGTTAAAGCAGAGGACCACACCTCAAAACATCTCGATGGGACGCGATGGCGTGCAACAAAGCCGACAACTGAAGAGTAAACAGAAGCTAGAGGCAAAAGGAGGAAGACTATTTGTCCGAAGACTTTGACAGACGACAGCAGAATGAGTGCGAAGAAGAAACTTAACCATGTGTAGTGGCCTAGCAAGCCGTTAAAGCAGAGGACCACACCTCAAAACAAAAGAAGATATAAATCTTAGTGCAAGCATCATTGTAAACCTACAAAGCATTAAGTTCAACTCGAAACTAAGTAAATATATTTGGGCAAATAAAAGATAGTCATGTATAAATAGAGTTTAAAGAAACTTATCCAAATTCAAGAAGTTGTGCTGGCGAGAAGCATTTCTAACAAACATAGTTCTAACGAGCGGATAAACGCAAACAGTTAACAGTAAGACCGATGAAGGCTCTAGTCACAACTTCATTTGTTTAGCTTCGGCTGCGGCGCCTGTCCCTGGTGACCATCATAGTTCATTAGACACTTTATGTAATAAAAGTGTTATCACCATTATTGTCATAAATCATGCTTACCCATTGGCATATGGTGACTCCTCCCGGCCACGCTTATACACTGGAGATCTGCTGTAGCTGCGCTTGCGGGGTGGTGACACACTGCGACGCCTAGGTGAACGATCACGTGGACTGTAGCTCCTGCTCAAAAGTGTTGAGCACCAGAAGTGATCGGTGCGAAAATTAATGAGTTCCAGAATAAGTTTGAAGGAAAGAAACCAAGAATCAATCAGAATGTTCAAAATTAGCAAATAACATGGAACTAGATATATAGCTGATACTCTGAAAGAACAGAAACAATCATCCTGAATACAACTGAAAAGGTATGTTTAAAAGTTCACACAACTTGAAAGTCCACAGAAAATTTTATGAAATGAAGTCCTCCATAATCTGTATTAAGATCGTTAAAAGACTACTAAAATTCATGACATATATTTCTGATGATATTTCAGCATGGAACTAAATCCTTGAAATACCCACTTCCTACATCAGACTCTATCTAGAAGCAGCATCCAGGAAAGCTGTAAATAATGGTTTTCACTATCTAGAGAGAGAAAAAAAGGACAAAAGGAAACTGCCACATTTTAAAGATAAAATCAAGAAAAAAAAAAGGAATGAGTAAGCTTAACTATGTTCATATGTGAGATACAAAAGGGTAGAAGATGCAATTTAATTTTATGATGATGTCATCAACATTACACAACATGACCACACTTACCTTCGGCCATAGCTAGGACTTCGGCGATATCTTGGTGGAGTACGGCTCCGCCTTCTTCCGCTACCTAATCCTCCAGGTCCAATGCGCAAGCGGCACTCACGGGCAAAGTGACCAGGTTCGCCACACTCATAACAGTTCATGTCAGAACCACCACCAGATCTGCCGCGTGGCCGGCTGGCACCACGGCCACCACCACCTCTGGAGTTATGAGAAAGCTCAACTCTCCATCCATTTTTACCTATACCAACAAAAGCAAAAGAATAAATCCCATATAAATTGCCAAAATAAATATTCTCCACTTGGATGCCAAGAATAGTGATCAGCTTTTCCCAAAAGATAAATGGTCGTACTAAGAAAAACAGTAAATTCAGTAGATATTTGACCAGGAATGCATTCAGTAATGAGCTCTGATGATCAAGGCACAACATAGTAAATGAAACCAAATGCACTTCTGTACATATGGCAGCCTAAACTCAATAAAGTGAAAGTTCAACATATACCATTTCCTTTACCCTCATACTCCTGTGAACATTTATATAATGCCGGTGAGTTTAGTTAAGATTGTCTTGCCACAACATAAATGAAAAAACAATAAACACTTCTTGCATACCATCTAGTTCACGAATTGCATCTTGAGCATCCCGGTGATCATCAAAATCAATAAAGGCATAGCCTGGTGGCTTTCTTGCAACCCATACACTGCATCACAGACATCACAAAAAAAAAATCAAGAACTGGGCATATTTAACATAAATGACAGTTTTTTTTTTTTATTGATAGCATTCAAACATTACCTTGTGTTCCAAACAACCAAAAGCCATAAGCAAATATCTAAACAACAGGCTTATTCCCGGGTATTGAACTATCCTTAGTCCCTTTTTAAATGTCAAATCTATATTAGAGTTGATATTGTTCCTAAAATTATCTCATGTACAAAGTGCTCAGTACTTCAGCTAAAGTCAGCAACCAGCAAAAGGGAATTCAGAACTTCAAATCAACCAAACAACTTAGCCAAAAGAAAACCATCCATTCATCTTTCTCAAACTTCTTCATGGACTCCACCAATCCCATCTTAATCAAAATCCGTTAATGAAAACTTATATGAACAACTTCATTCGAATAAAATACCAAGAAACTTTCAGTCATACACATATATATTTCACAACTTCACATGTATGAATACCACAATCAACTACTAAAGAACAAGACAGCAAACTCCTAAGAACAAACAACCAAAGTCGCATTTTGATATCACCTTCTCAGAACTCCAAACACACGAAACTCATCCTCCAGCTCTCGCTCAGTAACTCTCGGATCAAGATTGCCCACGTAAACACGAGACATCTGTAGAATAATAGCAGTTTAAAAAAACAAAACAAAAACAAAGAAAATAAGAAACACAAATCAAGCTTGAATCAATACAAAGAGAACAAGAAAATCATCAAATTAAAGAAAAAACAAGAAAGAGCCGATGAAAAGGTCCAGAAGCAAAAACTCCACAAAGCTACAAATATATATCAGATCTAATCACCTACCCTTATATTTCCCCTAATTTTCTACCAAAAAGACATCAAAATCAAATCTTGCAAACAAAAAACAGAACTGCATCTATTGCACATGAAATCAAGCAGATCAAAACCCCCCCTTCGATTCAAAAAACCAAAGAGATCTGAGTGATCTAATTCTTGAACAATTAAAAAAAAAAATCTCTAAACAAACAAAGACTTCCAGAATCATCAAAACTAACCACAATCAAACCCTACAAATCGAAATCCCAAACGATCTAATAGGGAAAAAGAAGAGGATTTCTCACCTTGGCGGCGGAGCCGATCTAGAATCCCTCCCTTCTTTTGAAACCCTAGCGATAACTTCTTGGATGACCCTCTTTGAGAATCAATGAGATATATATATATATCATGTTTGCAAATAAACCCTTTTACTTTCTAAATATTTCATTCAATAACTTTACTCGTATTTTTACTAAAAAAAACCCTATTTTCAATTCTTTAAATTATGTATTTTGTTTTTTATAAGATCTTAAAAAGGAAACTTACATATTTAACCATTTTACCAAATATTTATAATTTTGAAATATATTTATATATATATATATATATATCTAATATCTTCATTAATACAACAAAATGATTTCAATGAAAAATAAATTTAAAATTTAGTATATTGGAGGATGCTTGAGGAATGACATCTCACTTCCACTACAGCCACTCCACTTTTGTTGCTTTCTTGGGAGTTGTTTTGTTATTAAATAATTTAATACACTAAATTTCTTTATAAAATAAATTTTTTTCATGAAAAAGTAATAACTTATTTAATTGAAAAATCACATATAACCTAGCGATAACCATATGCAAAGGGTTAAATGTTCAAAATTTTGCTCCCGCAATACAATTTATCAATACTATTCAGTTCAGAATGAGTCAAGAAGTATTGTAAAGTATTATTTATTTTGTTACATAGCCAAGAGATTTATTATGAAATAGTTTTATTGTCCCGCGTGTTAGTCAGCCCAACATGGTAATTCTCTAAAAGTTTAAGTATGTGCTTCTGTTTATCGTTTTGAAGTATATCTATTTGTCAAAAATAAATAAAAAAATAAAGTTAAGTATACATTTAAAACAACAAATATTAATTTTTTAAAATTATTTTTTTTTCCTCTTTAGGATGAACTAGGGGACATATTCATCTTTATAAATAGTAATAAGAATTTTCCTTATAATCCCACATCTTGTGCTTTTTATTATGATTTAGCTCATACCTATTTTTAACAAAAAAAAAATCTTGTCATGATGGTGGTGGTTTCTTTTTCAAATAATTCCATCATTCATATCCTATCGGCATAAAGAGAATATTCCTTTTTATTTTCAAATTAATCTATGAAATTATAATAGTTAGAAACATAATTTTTAATAAACTTCCAACTATGGACCCAAGAGAAAAAAAAATGAAATATTACTCTCTAATTGTAAAGGTGGTAGTTATAAATATCCAATTTACTTTTTTATAAATAAGCACAAGATAAAAAATAAAATATTAATAATTTAAAACTAAAAAATAATTACTAAAGGTGGTAGTTATAAATATTCAATTTACTTTTTTATAAACAAGTACAAAATAAAAAATAAAGTATTAATAAATAAAATCTAAAAATACTATAAAAGTATTATTATAAAAAAAATTTAAAAAAAAAATAAATAGTGAAATTGTTTTTCTTTTTCTTAAAAGATCTGATTGAGGTGAGGGTGTCACCCTCAAGAGAAGTAAATAAAGTAATAGGTTTTCATTAAATGTAAACAAAATCTTTTATTAAATATAAATAAAATGGATGCTAAAGTAAGTTATGACCATTAAAAAAATGGGTGTATGCAAAAAATTTTAATAATAAAACATAAAAATAAATATACATCCCATGTCTTAAAAAAAAATACTCCTTGCCGCGCAATAAAAAAAAATCTGGAGTTTTTTAAATCGAGAGAGTGAAATAGATAATGGTCACTCGTCAAAATAAGAGGCAAAATGTTAATAGCTTAATACATTTAAGCTCTCAACCATGTAAGCTGAGATATCCGAACTCGTATCTTTAACAAGATACGAATACTCTTATACACAGTACCAATAGACTAGAAAATTATTGGTGTCACCGATCTATCTCAAAAGGCTTTGCATAACTCTCGCACTCTTTCATATCATATATCCTTTCCGCTAATTCTTGTATTTCTACCTGCACCATGCTTCTAATAAATTTTTATCCCCTTTGAAAAAAAATACAAAAAATTGCTCTCATTCATTCAACATGACCAATGTTTTCTTCATCAAATCAATGTAAGTCACAACATTCATCATACCATTATCACATAATACACATCGGACAAGCAAAGGAATTCACAAGCCATCTATCAATACACTTTGCATGAAACTCATGCCGACATTGCCGGAGTCTCCGGCATCTCGCCGATGATCTTAGCTCTTCCAAGCATACAACACACACAACCGACTCTTTTCCGGCCACTGCATTGCTGAACAAAGGTATTTGGGTCTCGCAACGATGACCACAGCAATACCGGAGAAGACGATAAAGAATACCAAAGCAAAGATGGCCAAGTTTGCTCCGATGAGCGTAAAATGAGCCGTGAGGTACCGGAGTGTAATGTGCTCTTGAATATTATTGGTTGATTGATATGAAGATTTTGGGATTGTCTTGTTTGTATATGTATAGGTCTTGTCTAAATAAACATTCTTAAACTCATATATTATATATTTTTATTATTTATTATGCCTTTTTTAAAATATATTTTCAAAGCTACACATGTAAATGGATTAAAAACAACAATAGTACTGAAAATTACGCTGATAAAGAGATGGATTTTCAATAGAAATGAAGACAGAAATTGATCTTAGGACATTAATAATTGAAGCAAATATACAGAATAACAATAAGATAAGAGCTTGCTTACCATTTCAGTGCATTTGATTTGAAGAACAAACTGCTGAAAGCCATGAGTGAAGAACAATTGATTCAGAAGTTGGAGATAATCCAATTCTTGAAAGCTTATTACATTGTATAGAGGAATTGGTTATCTTGTCTGCGGTTTATCGGTCTCTGAAGTAATTAACTAGTAGTATACAGGGATCATCAATACATTGACAATGCGGTAAAGTAATTATAAACCTTGGCTTTCGACATAATCAGCTTGAAGCAATTGATCATCCTGAAATGCAGCATCATGGACCATTAATTACTCAAAGAATTCAGTTTGATCATAAAGTAAACAAATTAATAGTTGGAAAGGCTTCACTGAAAGCAGACAACAATTAAACTTGGAGTCTTTGAGTTTCAGAAATAATCTGAATAACTTTGATGAAGTTCAGTGGAATTTCTAACAACTAATTCTCATTGAAATTCCTCATTTTCTGCATCATTGATACTACTGTTGATAATTATGCATACTGATCGATTAAAAGAAATAAGAACAAGAAAGTCTATTCGTCGATATGAACTCAAGAAGGAAAAAAAAAATCACAATTCAGAAAGTATATAGTTACTTAAATGCCATTGAAAAAGGAGCATAACATTTGACTAACCATTCTATCCTCTGGTAGTTGATCATTGAATTCAGTCCTTGATGATGAATTAAAACTCTTCTTGTTCTTCCTCCTCAATCTCTTTGAGAAAAGCCTCGCAATCTGCAATTGAGTCTTTGTGATGATCTCCGTCCTCTTGAGCTCCATTTCCCCACGTTTTATTTCCGCCTCAATCCTCATCCTCTCTGAATCCTTATAAACTTCCAACCTTGCTTGCTCAATCTCTAGAATAGATTGAGCCAACAAAACAATGCTCTTGGCCACTTCACTCCTTCGCCTCTTCCTCCGTTTACCATTAACATCATAATCCCTACCCATCATCGCACTCACATCACTTTCAACACCTTTACTTACTTTCTTCTCATTGCCATTGCCATCGCCATTACTTACATTCACATTCACCGGCAAAGTTTGTGATCCATCATCATCCTCATGGTCATCATTTTGGTTGCAATTCTGAACCTGTCCCTCTATGTCCACATCGGCCTCGACCTTCTTCACAGTTTGAATCTCTTGAGCAGGGGATTTAGCGACTCCTTTCAGTAAACTCTCCATTTGCGGATAAAACTTCCACAAAGAGCAACAATTAGGTTGTTGCGCAAGCGCTGATTCCGCTCGATACCTCTTCTTCATGGACTCAATCTTGTTCTTGCATTGACTTGGAGTCTTGAAGGCCTTGGTGCCGGAACACATGACTGATACCTGACTAGCAATGTCCTCCCAATCACTTCCCTTCAGCTTGGCACGGTTTCGGGATGCCCACTTGGATTCATAAACCTCTAGAAGGCTTAAGACACCATCCTCACTCCACTCATCTCTTCGGATTCTATCAGGACATTTCGGTATCAGAAATGATGGTTCTTGTGCATTCATAGGATGAGAATGATGTGTCTCTACTTCATTGTTGGCATCCATATGTTTCAAACTTCAAAAACATCAACCACTCAAGCCTGAATGATCTATGCTATCCAAAATCAAGGATTCAGTTAACCTGATCTCAGACAAAGATCTAAAATTCTAAAATTTCTAGGGTTTGGTTGAAGAAAACAAGGAATTGAAGTGGATAAAGGCCTCAAATTTCCAAATGTTTTCAAGGGTTTTTGGATGCCCAACACCACCAAACACCATGAAAACAAACAATTTCACGCCTTAAATGAGCAAACATTCCAAAACAAACATCTCAAAAGCAAATCAAACAAAATTTAATGCACAAGATTCCATGAGACAAGGATCAAACAGGAAAAGACCTCATCTTTGTGTGATTTAGAGTCTAATTTAATACAAAGATCCAAACTTTTTAGGGTTTAACAATAAAAAAATAAAAACAAGGAATCAAACTGGAAAAAACCTAAAATTTCCCAAAAGATCCAAACTTTCTGAACATTATCAAACCAACAGCTCAACAAACCCAGCAATCTCAAATTCTCAAAACAATAAAACACAAAATCAAACACAAATCAGATCAACAAACACATGGAATTCATACTCATCTGATCCCGGGCAGAGATTTGGGGGAGAAATCGCACCACTGAGACCTTGTTTGGCACCTTTGAAAGAGAGAGACTATCAACAGCCAATCCGCTGTTCTAACACTATTAACCAATCACAATGTTACACGTGTCAAAATCTTGGCCGTCCGATTGATCTTTGGGCAAGTTTGTTGTCGGAATCATTAGCGCGGGAAGTGGGTTCACAAGTCAACAGCGTAACATTCGAAAAAAGACATGTGCGCGATATTGACCGTACGTTTGTCTCGAGATCGAGATCAGGTATGGATCTCGAGACACATGTGTGGTGGATGCTTGACAAGCAATGGTGTTTGATGCAACGAGCTTAACAGCAAATCTTTGATAGATGGGACCACCCTGACTAAATGGACGACTATGATCACTCAAGTCAACCGGATATTATGGCTTGAGTTTAATGTGATTTTTTAAATAAATTTAATATCATTATTGACTTAAACCTTGTATTTATTGAATGGTTTATATAAAAAAAAAATTTTGTTTTTTTATTGATTGGCATATCATTTAAGCTAAATGGTTAGTCAATTAGTAGTAGGACTTGTATTCTCATTTCTCACCCTAAGAGGATTTGAAAGGGAACTTAATATTTATTATTAATATTATATAGTACTAAGCTCAAAAAATAATAACTATTAATTACTATAAACCAATTTTAAAAAGTTTGATGGCATGTATGCAAATAATAAAATATCTTTGGGGTATATATATAAAAAAATTGGGGGAAAAATTACCCAACCAATAGAAAATGAGCAAATGATCCTCTAAAAAAAACTTGGATGAAAAAATCTTTAGAGATAAGATTAATATTTTATTTTATTTTATTTCTTGTATAAGTATGTAAAAAGTCAAAAAAAATCACTGAATGTCACAATTGTGACGATTTCAGCATATTCAACTATTGTGGCTCATATTTATCCCAATATGACATATTAACAAAAAAATATAGAATAATTACTTTTTTATACAATCTTAATATTTATTTTTAATATTATATAATACTAAGTTAAAAAAAATGACTATTAATGACTACAAGCTAATTTTAAAAAGTTTGATGGCATGCATGCAAATAATAATATTTCCTTTGGGTGTATATGTAAAAAAATTGGGGGAAAAAATGCCCAACCAATAGGAAATGGGCAAATGTTCCTCTAAAGAAAGCTTGGATGAAAAGATTTTCATCACTTGTTTTTAAACATAATAATATGGATATCAAGAATTTTATTTATTAATATTATTAAATAAAAAGATCGTAAGTATAAAATTTATCTGATTTCGTTCGGATGGCCTCAATCTGTCAAGCTAAAGACAATTTTAATTTTTGTGTAAAATGTGTATGGATCAAATCTAAAAGTTCTCACTTTGTTATAATGCAATCACATATTTTTATAACCAATGAAGGATAATATTTTTATTTTGTTTTCCATTGAAGGGCAAGTCAACAATTGTGGCGATTTCAGCAGATTATCCCGATATGACATATTAACAAAAAAATTATGAAATAATTATTTATTTATACAATCTTAATATTTATTATTAATATTATAATACTAAGTTCAAAAATAATGACTATTTATTACTATAAACCAATTTAAAAAAGTTTGATGGCATGTATGCAAATAATAAGATTTGCTTGGGGGTAGGAATTGGGCAAATGTTCCTTAAAAAAGAGCTTTTATGGGAAGACTTTTTAAGGGATAAATAAATAAATAAATATATATATATATATATATATGTATTGATGAAGAACAATAAAAAAATTGCAAAAACTATATTAATTCATTTCTTATGTCACTTACATCATAAATGATACTGTGAAAAAAATATTTTGAATTATAAAATAAACAGATGATTTGAATCTTGTATTACAAATTTCAATATCCACTGTTGTAGGCTTTCTTTCTTAGAAAACTCTATCAAGTTATTAGTAAAATGTAAAAATAGAAGGAGAGAATCTTATCCTACTTATCTGCAAGAAGATGTGCATTATTCTACATGTTAATGGATTTTCATTCATCACAATCATCTCAATCATTTTTATCTGAGCTAATCTGAGCCAAAATCCGAGTTCGGATATTTCTTGGAGCATTCAAAATTTTAGTAAATTTACTAAATTATTATTGTTTATATTAAAAAGTTAGAGTAATTAAATTTTTTGATCAATTTCCTCCCATATCTCTATGTCTCAATTTGTTCATATTGATATGTTTGGTGATGTTCTTAGAAATCTCTTATAAAGAGAGATAAATAAATAGACATGAATGCAATGCACAAATAGCATGAATCTTTTACACACTTCATGTGTGATTTATAGTTCATAATTTTACTTAATTTATTTATTAAAAACAACAATTATAATAACCATAAAAATAAGTTTTCATTTATATGAAGCTTTTTTTTTTGAATAATAGACGAGAAACGCTCTTTTTATATGAATATAAACAGTACTGAACAATACTGGAATCCAGATATACAGCATATGTACAGTATGAGAATAGTATAAGAATCCCGGATAAACAATGTATAAACAGTACAGTGAACAGTACAGTCGGAGGAGGGTATAAACAGTACAGTGAACAGTACAGTTGGAGGATGGATTTGAACCCATGACCTCCCCTTTATATTTTGGTGTCATACCATTGGGTTATCCAGTGGTTGACTATATGAAGCTTTTTCGGATTTATAATTCTTTCTGAATTCCAACAACTCATGCCATTTTCCATGCAGAGACAGATAAAGAGGTACACTTGCATGACGTTCAGTAATTTTCATTCAGAATTGCAAATAACTCACTCATTGATATGGTTGTTTTTTATTGTTTTCCACCAAACAAACAACTCAGCTAAAGAAAATGTTCAGTTTCTGCAATTTTTCTTTTCTTTTTTTTTTTTTAAAAAAAGAAGGTAAAAGCTATGTATAGATTAATATTTGAATACAATGAAAACAAAAGCAGAATGCAGTATCATTTATGTGTCTTTTAACAAATTAATTTTCTTTTAGTTTGTGAGAAATAGGAAGTGGTATGATCTTACACAAACTTATTCAATTTTCAGAGCTGGAGATTGGTGACAAATATATGTTTATTTATTTTCTGAACATTGCTCATCATGCAAGTAATCTTAACAGTAACTTGTGGGGTTGATTAATTCCATTCAATGTATGAAGTAAAAAAGGTAAGTTTGAATGATACTGACATTACCATTTGCAACTTCACCTTCCCCAGTTTTTCTGCAACCCAAAAACATTAAAGGATTTATGGATTGTGAACTTCTCACCAAACACATTCAAGTGAGAAAATTTAATTGAAGTAATAATAGTAGTACATAAACGTAGCTTCGAGTTCCTAAGACAAGCATAGCATCAGCGTCGATATCTATATGCAATATGTGTGACAAAATAGAAGAGAAAAAAGAAAATAATTCGAAGAATGCTCTGGGCTTTGGTTATATATGACTTGTGAGCAGCTTTCAGTAATTTTTTTATTTCTTTTTTCAGACTGGTGTTAAGCCGTGTTTCATGGCTGCATTCCAGACAATGTCGATCCGGTCCACATCGATTGCTCCGACCTCATGATGTGTCCATCCTTCCAGACAATGCACCACGCCTCCGGCGTGACACGCATGTACAATTCCTCGGTCAAGTGTATACTGTTAACATTGCCGAAACAATCAGTGAAGTTTTCCATAAGTGAATTTTCGGGTAAAACAAAATTAAATAGAGTACATACCTCACACATTCCGAGTCCTTGAACATCTTTAGGCAGCTTAATTGCAGCTAATTTCCCATAAGTGCAGTCCTTCCTGAACCCGAATATAGGTGGAACGACGAACTGGTGAAAATGAGTGCCCGACGGTGCCCACCGTTGTTCCCGAGGATACAACCACTTACCAACAATCCATGTCTTCATACATTTCAGAAGATTTAACAAAAGTTAGATTTAGATAGAGTTTGCAAAGTCTAATCATCTTGTAGTATCACATGATACCTTGCAATGCTGCGCAGCTTGATACTTGGTCACTTGAACAATATACTGTTGGTATTCTGGTGGTGCTTCCTTTTTGATCTTTTGAAATCTCTCAGTTGAAAGTGTTAACATCTACAATTCAATCCAATTCAAATGTTTAAAAAAGCACATCTTGTGCTGATTGTTTACAAGAAAAAAGTGATGGAGTTAACTAGCTTACCAAAACTTTGATTTTCTTCCTGCATAGATACAATGCAATGGCTCTGCCAAGCTTGGAGGTAGCTCCTGTCAAGAACACCTCCTTCACATCCTTAGGAATCTCATTAATGATCACCGCTGCTGTTAAAGTGTTTCCATGGACGATTCGAACTTTTAAATCCGGGTACTTGTTCACAAACAATGTCCCACCACCATTAAGTGATTCATTCTGCAGAAAAAAAAAAAGAGAATTAAATTGAAGCTCTAATCCCATTCCACATTATGTTACTCTTGATCCAACTAATAATTAAAAAAAAAAAAGCTTCATCCTTTGTTGCATTTAAGACAAGCAAGCAGTCACCATAACTGAGTATCAGTTAAGGCTTGGTGGGTCATCTGCCCCATTTACCAGGATAAAAGACCAGAAAGAAAGAACAAGCTAATGTCTACTGACTACCTATTAATACAAGTTCACATGGCTTTCATGTGGCATTTAAACACCATATTTGCAAATTTAGGAAATCATAGTTCATAAAGACAATGAACACTGACAAGTTTCCTCATTCTTTGTCAAGCTTTAAATTTTACTGACATGCATGGCAGCGAGTTGTATGTTTTTCTGAGAAGCTAACCTTGTTCAATGCTGCAAGGCTGAGGACTTTGACGCCGATCTCATCGGCTCTCAAGATGGCTTGTTCAATCAGTTTATTGATACCATTGGCGGCAAATGGCAAGAAATACTGCAGAATTGGATGGAGCATTGTGTTGTAAGTTAATTTATGTTTCAGTTAAAGTGTCAGTGATATGAATTGATTTGTGATATTTTAGCACCTGAAAACCATATCTAGGAACCACCCACAATTGATGCAATTTTCCCTGGAGATTGTAAAATGAGACGGGGAATGTCTTCGCCCAAGCCCACATGCAGAGCATGGCGATAAACGCACACGGCCACATTGGCAAGATGGCAAGTTTAGTTGTGAATGGAAGTGAACTGAATGAACGGAAAACAACCGGTCCATGAAGAGATGATGTTATATCGACGATATGCAGTAGGAATACAAAGTCAGGAACTTGATCATTTTTCCCTGCATTGCAGCAATTTTATATAAAAAAAATTTAGTATGGATTGAGCCAACAACAAGTATAAATGCAAACAATGTCAAACAGAGGAACTATTACTGCAACATAACTTCTTGCATTGATGGACCATATCTAATATTCAACAGTGAAACCAGCAGAGCATTTAAACCTTTGGCAGAACTTTTTTGACCTAGATGGTCCTACAAACAAACCCTAATTCTTAATTGAAGTGAATAAGGCCAGAGTTTTTTCTACAGAGGCATCACAAACACCAGAGAAAAAAAAAAAGTCTGGCACTGGGATGGCAGAAAGGGACTCAGAATCATGCAACTGGACATTCAATTCAGCTGCTCAAGTGGGCTAGATAGGGTTACTGACTTACTGTGCAAATTGTCCTTGAATGCATTCAGATTCAAAGTTTTAAACAAACCTGAGCTGATTTCCTTCTGCAGTTGCCATGAATTAGGGTTTAGAGTTCCACCCAAAAGATCAAAGAGTGGCATGAAAAGGCAGAAATTTGAGTCTTTGTCCATGTGATGAATGCTGTGGTATCTGCATATGAGATAAACAAATCAGTACATCAAACAAAAGATTGAATATCTGTATGATTTAATTAGGTTGTTGAGTTTGATGAGCAGAAAAGGAAGTAGGTTTTGGGAGTTGTACTCTTGAAAATGAAAAGAGAAAAGGGCCCAGGGAAGCACACCTAACACACAGCAGCAATTGTGTGACTTGTGGTCCCTTTTGAGAATTTTCTTAGGGTTTTCCAAAGTCTTAAGAAATCCATCAATTTGAAGCCTAGATTACAACCTTCTACTAATTGTAAAAGAATTTACTGAGCAATTTATCAAATTGGAAGAAGCCCTAGATTTCCAATCTATTGATTAAGAAACAACAGCAAAACCAAAAAGTGAAAAGTGTTAGTAAAATTGAAACACTAGATTATTACCATTCACCAATTGTGTGGGACAAAAGAATTTACAGAGCAATTGATCAAATTGGAAGCCCTAGACTTCCAATCCATTGAAGAAGAACAACAGTAAAACAGAAAAGGGTGAAGTACTACAAAAATTGAAACCCTAGAAAGCAAAATTTATGAGGAAACAAACAAACAAACAAACAAACCAATCAATCAATGAATCAATAAATGAGAGAGAAAGAGAGAGTACATACGTAGGAGTGTAGATGAGGAATCTGAGGAGGGGAAAAGCCTTGAAGAGTTTATGAGGGAAAATCTCCACATTGCAATGTCCCAAACACCTTAAAAAATCAAAGAGCAACACATAGCCAAAAATCAAGGACACAGAGCCAAGTCCCATTAAGGACACCCCTACAAGAGGCACAGCCATGACCAAACTCAGCACAAGGTGCTCCAATGGAGTTGCAAACCCAGCTACAAAATTCCAAACAACAACAAGTAGTGTGAGAAGAAGTAAATGACACCATTAAAGAGAGGTCAGAACACACTAATTAAGCTTTTTTTTTTAAGGGCATATACCTGTGAAAGGATGGGGTACCTTGGAGGAGTGATGAAGGGAATGGTAGTGAGAAAAGAGAGTGCCTTTATGGAAACACTTGTGAATGAAATAGAACAAAGGTTCTGAAAGGAAGGCATGGAGAAGAAGAGCAAAGAGAAAGCCTTTGGAGTTGGAGAATGGGAGAAAGGAAAGAGAAGGGAAGGAGAGGTAGGCAAAGGAAGCAAGGAGAGTTTGGAGGATAAGGAAGTTGTCCCAGTGCCACTCAGAGTCGATTTGGGAGAAGTCAACGCCGGCGGTGAGGACACGGCGGCGGCGAGTGAGGAAAAGCATGCTGGAGAAGGAGCACCAGAGTTGGTAGATGATGGCGCGGAGAGCGAGGAGAGTGAGGACGTGGAGTGGCCATGAGTGAGCTTGGAAGTGGTGTGTGCATGCCCATGCATGCATGGCTTTGCCAATCAGTGGTGCGCACAGTACGTACTGTAAAAAACAGAGAAAAGATTGAAGGTTCATGTTCAGACATGCAGAAAGAAAGAGAAGCTAGACTTTATCTTCAGAATTAATGAAGAAACAATCAAAACTATGCATGCATGAAGCTATATATATATATATATGTATATGTATATTATATATTTCATATTTAGAGAAGCATGCAGACATGAAGCAAGTGTAGAGAAAGAGGACAACAGAGAAGAGATTTAGTTTCAGACATGAAGAAAGGAAGACAAGTATTTATACATGTATATATATATATATATGTATATATATAAAGAGAGAGCAAAAGGCTTCAGTTTTTGGACATATAGAAACAGAGATGAGAATATATGTATTTGTATGGTACATATGAAACAAGAGTAGAGAGAGAGAGAAAGAGAGAGACAGGAAACCTTCATCTTCAGACATGCAGAAGCAAAAGAGTCAAAAGACAAGTAAACATATATTGAATAAGTCTACAGACAGAGAGAGCATGGATGTACAAGCACAGTAAATAGAGTAAAACTGTAGTCAGACATGCATGCAGAGAAAAAGATAACAAGTTTGTACACATGAGAGAGAGGTAGAGAAAGAGAAAGGATTGCATGCCTTGTAGTTGCCAAGGTGCTCCCAAGGCCAGGAAGACAAGGGAGCAGCCACCATCATCAATGTCACCACCCAAGATGATGATGATGATGAAGAAGAAGAAGAAGAAGAAGAAGAAGAAGAAGAAGAAGAAGAGAAGGATCACACTACTGTTTCTTTCTATATATGTAGAGAAGAAGAAGAAGAAGAAGAGAAGGATCACACTACTGTTTCTTTCTATATATGTAGAGAAGAAGAAGAAGAAGAAGAAGAAGAAGAAGAGGAAGAAGAGGGGAGTTAAGAGGAATGGTGTGTGGGATTGTGTGTGTGTGTGTGTATATATATAGTCATTTGGAAGATGAACTACTTTGGGATTGTGGACATTGTCAAACAATTGCATGGTGGTGGAGCCATTATTATTATTATTATTATTATTATTTATTTATTTATTTTGTTACTTTTATTTATTTATTATTTTTTATTTTGTGTAGATAAGCTATGTCTGTCATTAATAGCTGGTGATTTTTTAATTTATGTAGTAATTTTAATTTATAAAGACAAAGTGATCACTGCTTGTAAACAGCACTTATTCAGTTGAATATTTATATATAATAATGTATAGAAATTTATTGTTGCTTTTTTTTTTAAGAAAAAAAATTGAATAAACAAAGCTACGTTAGATATTGTTACTTATCATTTATAATATATATATATATATATACTAAAAATATAAATGTTTTAATAAGTAGATAAATTATGTTCAATATAGTATACGTATATATATATACACACAATATGTTATTTACATATGTTTATAAATGTTTGTAGATTTAAGAATTAAAAGTAAAAACAGAGAACAAATATGTAGAGAGAGAGAGACGAGGGTGGAAATTGAGTGTAGAATTACCCAGATAAAAGGGGGTTTGAAAGTGAGATTTAAAATGCTATTTATATATCAATTTTAGTTGTTATTATATCCTAACATACTAAGTACAATATTTGAAAGAAAAAGACATAATTAAGTGCCTAAAAATTATAGAATCCAAGTACTAGATTTTTATCTACATGTTTCAAAACATGCTTGGCCGTCCAATCCATTTAAAAGCTCTGTATAGGAATGAATATGACCTAAGAAACGTATAATTGAGCGAAATTTCTTATTTAATATATGTATTTTATCTAATTTGAAAATATCAGTTAAATATTTACATATCATTAAAAATCTTTGGTCCAGTGATACTAACCCCACTATAAAAGATATAGTATGTGGGATGCTCATTGCCCAGGTTTAAAATGCGCCGGATACAGTGGTGTCACAAGTCTCCGGCTATGGATGTGAGTTTGCAACTCAATTTCTGTATTAGCCAAGTGAAGGCACACGTGTGGGCTTATATTGTTTCTTGTGCTCTTATCCCTAAAAGTAATTGTGTTTATTACCCTTATTAAAAAAAAAATTGCAAACCTAATTAGGGAAACAACACCATAAGTTTAAAAAAAAAATTGCTGCATTAATTAATATGATTAACATGATTAAGGTGAAAAAACAAATGATGCAATGTGTTTCTTCTTTCTAACCTATATAATAAAAATTATGAATAAGATATATACATACAAATGTAAGTAAAAATATGACTCGAATAATTAAATCAAACACTTGGATTTCAAAATAAAATAAAATAAAAGGAAAATAAGTAGTTTTCTTGGTATGTTTGCCCATCTAGTTTTCTAGATCAAAACAAATCAAAAAGAGGTTAAACAGTTCACCATCTCTACATGAAGTGTTTGAAAAGAAAACAAGAAACAATGAATGATGACTTGAACTTGGACATCTTGCACCCAAAACGTGGCTCATCTTTGCTTATTTTACTTCTTCATGGTAATTCATAAGTTGGAATTTTACAAGCCAAACAAGCCAACAAGCAAGTGTAGTAGGTCATGACTCATGAAGTCATGGTTTCTCCATGAGAAAACCATGATATATATATTTTATTTATGTATATATCTTCATATATATATATATATATATATATAATAATGTGATGAAGAGAAAAGGCTTGACATTTGTTGTAATAAAAATGAGATGGTGTTGGTTGTTGTAATTTGGACTTTTGAGAAGTTTTTCTATGTTATTATTATTATTATTATTATTATTATTATTATTATTATTATTATTATTATTTAGTTTTTTATTATGAAAGAGTTGATCAATGGAAACTTCGGTTTGTATATCTGTTTGGTTTTGTGAATTTGAGTCAAAGATATCATATCAGTGATTAAGAGAACAAATTGATTTATGTATTTACATATCTTATGATTAGTCTAAACATTGGTTAATGATTCAAATGAAAACTATCGGTAGTTGAGTATGAGAATAGGTAAACATAAGAGAAATATATATTTTTTTTAATTTATATATATATATATATATATTATGAAGTCGACAAACAATAAAGCAAAGGGTAAGCGGGTATAGAGATGCACCAGTTACATAGGGTGGCTTGACTAACCACCTAGGGATAGCCGCGCGCCATGCAATATGGAGGAGAGAACGAGAGATATTTTTCACACAGAACTCTTACAGGGGATTAGAAAGTGAATTGTAATCTGAGAGGTATCGAGTTGCATAAGTAGTTACCATTGGGCTAACGCACGGTTCCTTATTAATATTAATGATGCACTTGAAAAAAAAAACTTGCCCATAGAGAACTAAATAAAAAATGATCTCAGATTGATTTTGTACTTTTCTTTCATACGATTTTATTCATAACATAAACATGATTGACATCATCGAATAAATTTAACATGTGTTTTCCTTTTAGCTTTCTAAAATAATAAAAGAAAATTAAAAAATTGATAGGACAATATAAGTAATATTTTTTTTTACACTTTCTTGTAAGCAACCTAAATTATTAATTCTTGATTAAGATTTCTTGGTCATCTCTACTTACATTAAAAAGAAAGAACTTTGAAAAATATATAATTTTTTTTTATGAAACTTGTGTTTTAGTACTAATTATTATATGAAGGCTACCCACATCCATCAACTTATTCGGTTTAGTTGAACATAAGTGGAAACAACAAATGAAAATTAAATTTAAGACATGCTTTAGTATATTGGCATTCAAATATGTTTGTTAATCAATAGTATGAGACAAGGGGACAAGGGGTTAACTTATCTTATATTTTAATTGAATCATTTTGACTATTTTTTACTTTTTATGATTTAATTTCATGCGGTTACAATATTTTAATTAAAAATTTTAGTGTGTTTGAGGAAAACAAATTCTATTTTCATAGTAGAAAATTTTCATGCAATTAAATAAAAAACAAAATTGGAATTTCGATGACTCGGAGGAGGTTTTATTATGATAATTATTCGCTTTACTGTTTCATCTTTGTAGCTTAATGTTTTTTTATATTTTTGCCTTTTCTTTTAACTATATATTAATTGGTTTGATATACTCATACGAAAAATTATTATTAAGTTAAAATATATAAATAAATGTGGTATATACCTCCATCTACGAAGAAAAAACTATTGCAACATTTCTTCTAATTTTTGTTTTTTTATTGATGTTAACATCTTATTAAAATGATGTGCTACCATGCATCTCATAATCTCTGTTAATTTAATGAAAACTTAAGTATATGAAGTAGGACCTATAGTTAAAGATAAAACCAAGTTGAATGAATTTGTATTAAATTTGAGAATTATATTAATTTTTTTTTCTTAATTTTCATTGTGTTTGAATGGAGATTAGAGTATTAATTATATATTAACTTTAAATAGATTTTAAATTGATATTAGATATTTCTTAATATAACCAAAATAAATTTTTATTATATGATAAATAACAAAAAAATTAATTCTATAAGCTAAACTAATTGCTCAAACTTTGATATCATAATAAATAAATGAAGATATCATATTAAAAGAACTTATAAATGGTGCTCTCATAATACATAGTTATGTGCATTAAAACCTTTGGATATCTACCTATCTATCTACTTATCAAATCTAAATAACTAACTTAATTGTTTAATTAAAACAAAAGTTTTAAGAGTATAACATGTTTTGAATATCTATCTCTTCCTTTTCAAGAAACATTGTCTTATTAACAAATCAATATTGAACTTAAATTTTTTTGTGTTTGGTTGCCTGATTTGTTACTAACTTTTGGATATTAAAAAAAAATTATAAAAATTGAAGGAAGATATCATTTTGGGCTACCAAGAAGTGAACTACTGCCCAACTCTGCCTTAAATTTTTATATGTATATATATATATATATATATGTATGTGTTAGCTCACCAGTCACTAACATTGTTCAATTAACAAGATCTTGAAGCAATGTCATTTTGTTATCTTCAATCCAAATTCTTTATTTTGAACTATTGAGAATCTCAAAACAAAAAAATATCAAAACATTCATTCACATCATCAAAGTCATGAAAGTCATTTTTTTTATTATTTAATGTAATTTAGACAAGCCACGTATTAAGGGCATGCACAGATATAGAATTACTATCATAATACACTTGAGCCTTTATCTCTGTGTAAGTCAAAGTATGAATTTATTTCATCTGTAGAACATAAATATACTATGCAAAAGATCCGGTGCTAATTGACTGAAAGGTTATCAGTCATTATCGTTTAAGTTATCCATAAAAAAATTGAGGAGGGATTTAGACTAATGTTTTCGATAAAATAAAAATGTGGTTACATGGGGGAAGTGTTTAGACTAACTTAAATCTTAATCCTAAATTGATTAGATGAAATTATGTTTATCGATTAGTGTGGATGATAATGGACCCTTTTCAATACCCATAATTATGTCTTTATTTGGTAGTTAATGTTAGTTGAATTTAATTTAATAGTATCCTATATTATCTTTTTTTTTTCTTTTTTTGCTTTTTACAATAATATCTGTGTAATTGTGTATATCTGTTGGTTGGTTACCATTTAATAGATAGCGAAAGAAGGCAATTTATAGTGTTGATTCTTTTAGCAGCTAATTTTATAGTGTTGAATATATATAATATATATATAGAACAAAAATAAAAATGCAATTTGTAATAATTTTAATTTAGCAATAAAGTTTGGATGTAATTCTGAAATAAATGAATTTTATTAATTTTAATTTCGGATATTTCCTCAAACTTGGGGTGGGCCTCTTTAAAAAAATAAAAATTAAAACATAGATTGGATTTGGAATTAGTTTAGTAATTTTTGAGAAAGACGATAAGCGCCAAAACCCAGGGACGAACACGTGAGGGAGTCGCGCTCATCACCGAACCGTGCCCTCATCTTGCGCGAGATAGGGATCGAACTCGGAGAGCCACGCTCGACACTCGAGGCGAACACCTTACGCAAAGAACCCAATGCCAATAGTCCAAATCGTCGTTGGCTAATTTAGTAATTTTTTTTATTTTGATTGTTTTTTTAATCTCAAATTATTATTCCTTTTTTATGTTTTTTTTTTTTTCTCTTGTTAGCATTTGGATTATTTTTTCCTTGAAAGAAAATTCTACCAAACAAAGGGCCTCACTTTACAGACAAACAGTGGCTAATTTAAAATGTAAAGAAAATAAATAAATAAAATTATGTTAACTCCATGACTTGACTTCCTTCTAATTTTGATTATTTAAAAAAACATGTTTAATGTCTATATAAGAAAACAAGAATCAAACAGGTTATTTTTTTTTTTAATAAAAATAGACAATTCACATTAGGGACATGCATCGGCTCAGTGCAGTTGAAGTTCGAATCTAACTTTTCAACACATCTTTTTATTGAAACATAAACACCTTACACAAAAGACCCTGTGCTCATTAGCAAACATACTAATATTTTTACATATATAAATCATAAATGGATTTTTTTTTAATTTTGGAAATTAATGGTGAAGTTTAATATGGCGCCACTAAAAATGGCAAACTTTCCTTTTCTCCTTCATTATTGCTTATTAACAATATTCAAATTAGTGTGTGATTTGTTTCTAAGTTATCATTTTTTTTAAAAAAAAGGATAAACTTTTTCTAATTTCTCTGCATAAATATAAACTCTTGCTAAATATATATAATGCCTTCTATTATAAATTAGTAAAAAAAAATCATACACAAATGGATATAATTTATGTAAATATTAAAAAGAAAAGTTTCTAATTACATCTGAAATCTTTCAGTTTTGTATAAAAACTCTATAATTTCTCCTATAATAATCTTTGCCTGTGTCTTCCAAAATTTATATATATATATATATATATATATATATATATATAAATTGACCTTCATAACATCAAACAACATTTTGAATAATTTTTATTCTTCATATAAAGCAATCTTGAACTATAGATATATATATGAAAATAAAAATAAATAAATAAATAAAATGCACAAAGATACAAAGCACTAACACTGTCATATACACACAAGCACACAAGACAATCTCACAAACAAAACAAAACAATGAATGAAGATCAAGAACATGATAATTAAACAAGTACTTGCATTATTTGTTTTCTACTAAAGATTCTAAACCCTAATCAATCACAGAATCATGTGACGTGTAACCAGCAAACACATACTTCAACAAATACCACCTTCCTCTCTGCAACTCTCACCATTTCACATGCAAACAGAACATCACAACCCAACAACAGCTTGGACACTCAGACAACAACAACACTATAGAGTTTGAAAAAGAAGACAAACAATGACAAGACATTGAAATAAATAATTAAAACTCAATGGTTTTTGGCATCACTAGAGATAAACACATAAATATACATGTAATGTTGATGGTGTATATAGTTCTTAAGGGGTGAAGGTTTTGATTAGTGAGTGGAGATGGGGAGATGGAGGTTTGAAGAGTACAAACCAGAGTTGTCCATGTTTGCCTTGCAATGGATCTATGCAATCAATGCACTCTTAGCTAAGTCTGTCTTAACACAAGGCATGAATCCTATGGTTTATACTGTTTACAGGCAAGCTATGGCAACTCTAGTCTTAGCACCTATTACTCTCCTCAAAAGAAGGTCTCTCTTTCTCTCTTTCTCTCTTTTTTCTACACAAAGCCATTTATTTATCTATGTATACTGATTTCTAGTCTCATTTGGAAAAGAAGAAATCAGGAAGCATTGGGAGTAAAAGGTTTCACTGTGGTATTTATGGCTGCTCTAATTGGGTAAGAACATTTATTACTAGTAGTTCTCTGTTGTTAGACTTTGATTTGATGTATTAGTGATTGTGTTTTTATTTGTAGTTCAACACTGAATCAGTTTGCATACTATCAAGGACTAAAGCTGGCAAGTTCTACATTGGCTAGTGCTGTGGGCAATCTAACTCCTGTAATAACCTTTGTCATGGCAGTTTCTATAGGGTAAATAAATTCACTAACAGAAATTTTTCAGTATCACAAACAAATGTTCTGACTTTTGAGAGCAGATTAGAGAAGGTAGAAATAAGGAGCATAAGAAGCATGGCTAAAATCTTCGGCACAATAACATGTGTTGGAGGAGCTGTTTCCATGGCAGTGTTCAAAGGTCCAAAGATTCTGAACTTTGAGTTACATTCAAAATGGGAGGATTTGATGATAGGCTTCCTCTTTCTAATAGCAAGCAATTGTTGTGGATCAATCTGGTTAATATTGCAGGTAAATGCAATAATTTTGGTGGTCCATATATGTTTTCCAAGTACATATATAGAATTAAAAGCTAAAACATCTTCTCTTTTCTGGAAAAAAACAAAAAGGGACTGATATGCAAAAGCTATCTGGATCCACTTTCATTAGCAACTTGGATGTGTTTCTTATCAACTATCCTGTCAGCTATCCTAACTGTTTTTGTTGAACCAAGCCTAAGTATTTGGAAGATCAATTCACGTTTTCAGTGGTTCTGTTGTCTATACACAGTAAGTATCTAAACCAAACAAACCAATATATATATATATATATGCAAGAGGAATGGAAGCATTGATATAAAAAAAAATTTGTATACAGGGAGTAATGGGATCTGCTCTTACAGTAAGTGTTCAAGCTTGGTGCATATCAAAAAGAGGGCCTCTGTTCTCTGCCATGTTCAGCCCACTCTGTACTGTGATTATTACCATCTTGGCTTCTGTCCTGCTCCGTGAAGAACTTTATACAGGAAGGTATAGTTAGAAAAAAAAAAGTCCAGAGCTTTTTTTTGAGGCCTGAAAAACTAAACAATAACAATATGGAGTTTTCAGCTTGGCAGGTATTGTTGCTGTTATCACCGGATTGTATATGGTTTTATGGGGTAAAGCCAAGGATATAAATGAAGAGGGAGAACTAAATCTAACAGAAGACTCTCCAAGAACCACTGTGGCAGTTGTTAAACACTGGCAGGACTGTGAGAGCAACTTGGCAGAGCCTCTATTGGATGGGAGAACAAACCATGAGAGCCAGATGAAAGAAGAAGAAACTAAATAGCAAAGTTGAAAATTTTCCTGCATGTCATGGCAATAATATATGGAGAGCAGAGGGGACAGTTATCAAGAACATTCTGCCATGCATCCTTAATCACTACCAGTTACCACTTTTACATTTCACAAAGTCTTGTCAACCTAGTAACTGCTGTAGTCTATCAATATGCATAGCGCTATATTAGAATTGAAGTTTCTCTTTTTGATGAAGAAAAAAACATTGTATTAAAACAATGAATAAAAGAAGGCAGGGGCTTAAGTCATGCATAAGCTAAGCTTGTGCAGTTATACGCCTTCAGAAACATCAGAAAGAATACCACTTCGCCACATACAACCATTCAATAAACAGGTGCTTTGAAAAAGCTTTGATTCCTTTCAAAAAGCCACACACCAACTTAGTTGGCAAAACCCAAGAAGAATCTTCACATGATGTGTCTCCCTTTCAAAAAAATTTATATCTCAGGCAAGGTGTCTATTTGTCCTTATCTAAAGTTGAAGCAGGAGAAACGTAAGACCAAGCTTGACTTTTAATTAAGATGAGGTTTCCCATTTAACCTCTTAATTATATCAACTCCTACTGAAGTGGGCATAATTCAAGGCTACATAAACTGAAGGCAAAATTATCATTTCAATGAGTTTGATAACAACTACATATGGAGTAATTTGCTAGTAATAAATATAAAGGAGGAACTCTATGTCCTTAATGAAAAATTATGGATGACAAGTAAATAGTTGGCTGCAGGTGTTTACAGGAGGAAAATATAAGCACCACAATTTCCCATCAGATCATCTATCCAGCCATCTAAGTAGTTAATATTCCAGGATGCGAGCACTTCTGTGTTCTTCCAAATGTAAAGAAATGTAAAAACAAAGAGTAGAATTTCAACGAGAACCCTTTTCAGAAGAAAGTTGTACAAAAACACAGACACCCACACACACACTCCACATTAAACATGAAACCCCACACCAAAAGAAAATCATAATGGGTTGAGAAGCAAAACCAACTTCCTGTAAGATGCTAGAATATAATGCATATCAACATCGAACACAGCAATAGAAGTTGATTGATAAAAGATCTGAAGAACAGCATTTGTCCAAATATAAAGCTAAAACATCAAGAGAGTGCTAAATTCAGCAAAGTAAGGGTCATTAGATACCTACTTCTGACTATGGATGACCCTTCCATCTTGGATAAGCATTTTCCTCCCTGTTGTTCCTGAAGGCACAGCATCCAACTGAGTAGACAGCAATTAGGATTATGAGGAAGATAATGTTGACGACTGCAATTGTCTTCCAGTCATGCTTGATATTGGCAAGAACGCCAGCCTTGCAGGATTGGCAGTCGTAGCAGAGAATGGCAGGATCACTTTGCCAAGAGTTGCAGTCTGAGATGTTGGACTCAAAGCCAGAAGGTTTGTCCCATACAGTTGCACTACGGTAAATAAAATTGCATGCGGTTGGAGGTTTGCAGCATCCTGACTGAACAAGAGTAAGAAGATACACAACAAATAAGTTTGGAAGAATAAAAGAACAAAATAAGAAGCTACAAACAAGAGTTGGGACCTGCTCAAAGATTTACAATGCCAAAGCCAAAATGTACAGCACGAACTTTGTTTGAGTTAATTGTGCTGAGTAAAAGATGGAAATGTATATGTAACAAAAATAGATTATCTGCAACATTCAAATGCTCCAAGAATAGAATTTCGTAGTGCCGTGAAACTTAAAAAATAAACATGGAAAAGAAAGTAAGCTTTCAAAACAAGAGAGATTAGATGACATATTCTACAGAATAAGCTTCACATTCTCAAAAGTAGAAAAATCTCACAATCAGGGGAATGAAAAACTTTGAAAAAAAAAAACAAAATGTGAATTAATATACCCATGTTTTACTTACGGACAGATAAGGATACTTTTATATTTAGCACAAATTCTCTTTCTGCAGGTTTAGCAGTAATTGCAGAAACTAGAGACACACTAAAAAGAACGGAGTAAAATGCTCAGTACAAGAGAGTAATTAAACAACCAGAAGAAAGATTCAGTTTTAGCTAAAAATCAGATAAGAATACATCTCCCAAAACAAAATTAGCTTAAAATTTCCAAATAAGTTATGACTAGTAAAAATTCAAGAATTTGCAACAAGAAACTACAAAGATATTTCTAGCCAAATGTCTTCATCAATTGTTTAATACTCCATGGATAAGATAACCATGACAACAACCAAAATGACTGCTTTAATGAAGAAAGCATCTCAGTACTAAACCAAACCCTTCCCAATGAAAAATTAAAAATGCAATAAAGAAGCATAAAAGTCATGCCCTATAACTTATCATAGTTTCCCTATTAAGTTCCACAAAATTCCACCAAATCATTCTCCTTCCTTCTTATCTTATTTTCATTTTTTTTTTAACTTTTATTTTCCTCCTTCTTCTCTCTATCCAAATCAACATAGAGAAATCCTCCACAAGAACACTCTGAACAAACACATCAAAATCGATTAATTTCTTCAAACACACACACACAAAAGAGTAACAGAAACCCAGACGCAAAAATCAAGTATTTAGCCCAATAGATAAAACACAAATAAAATAGTAACTTCAAGAAACCCTAAGCCCAAACATCCCCAAATCCCACCCAGAGATATCATCAAGAAACTCATGCCAATATTCAAGCTTAAGCAGAGAAAAAAGGAAATCAGAAACAGAAATGAATTGAAGACCTGAAGAGGTGAAAGATCATCACGGAGGAACTCATTGAGAGTCTGATTCCTCTCCTCCATACGGCGGCAAACCTTGCTTTCCTGAATGCAGCTCCTGATCTTCAACCAATTCTTCTCGGCATCAACCCTCTTTTGCAACCAATTCGAGTAGTCCCCCAACCTGTACTCCTTGTACCCCCTCCCAGAAACGACTTCTCCGGCGCCCTTATTAGTGATAACAAACGCGAATATGGTGAAACAAAAGACAACGACGATGAGGAGGAACATGACGACGAGGTAGAGCCAGAGGAGGAGGGAGATGCGGCACCAAGCGCCGACGAGGCCAGCGAGGGAGACAACAAGGAGGAAAACTCCAAGAAATATAACAGGCTTTTCAAGGAACTTCTCGCAGTCAGTGGAGGCGCGGCTGGTGAGCCAGATGCCGCCGGCAACGATGGGGATGGAGAGAAGCAGCGTGATGAGATTGAGACATCCAACGACATTGTTGCTCACTCGAACCATCTTCTCTCTCTCTCTCTCTTGCTCGTCTTCGGGTCTTCGGGTCTTCGTCTTCGTCTCCGGCGATGAGGATGAGGTCTCGGGAATGGCGGCCATGGACGCTGATGAGAAGCTTGGTATTTATAGGCTTTGAGTCTTTGTTTGTGAACTTTTCTCATTAACCCCCTCTTCTTTTTTAATATTATAATGTGGTTCTTTAGGGGGCAAAAAGTAAAAATAGAAATTACGTTTGACTCCCTTGCTTTTTGAAAATTTCTCATAAATCTTTTTTTTAATTCTTTATTTAGAATAATTTTTGAAAGATGAAATTTTTAATATTAATATTTTTATAATGTATACATGATTTTTAAACTTTTTAATATATATATATATATATCTGATTTTTTTTTTATAATGTTTATTGTTAGAGAAGCCCTAATATTATTATACAGCCTTGAAATGTTAAGATAATAAAAGATGACACCAATATTTTCTAATATAATATAAAAAGCAAAAATAGGAGAAAAAAGAAATTGAAATTAAAATTTGAAACTTCCTTTTTTAATTTAATTTTTATAATTTTTAAACATTAAATACATACCTTTTCAGTTATTAATATTTTAGTTGTTCACTGAATGAAAAATTAAAATAAATAAATATCTGTCTGGCAAATTTAAAATGATGTTTGTATGTAAAAAAAAAAGAACAAGGACCTTTTCGTAAATAACAGTCTTTCTGATAGTTTTATGGATTTGCGGTTACGTTTAGTTACGCTCACCGAAGCGGTTAAAAAACTCCACGATTGCCCGCCAAATGAGCGATTCAGTTTAGCTTAACCTACACCTTTGATTCTAATCGTTCGATCAATATCCAACAGTTGAGATTAAACAAGTTCGTTATCATAATACTGCGGTGAGGTAACCGTCAACCCCACTTGCTATAATTCAAACCCTTCTTTTGAATTTTTTAATACTTTAAAATTTTAAAATTAAAAATAAACATTAATCACTTGTGAAGATGAGGATTGGTGGTTTTGAAAAGAGGAAAGTAACCAATAGTCCTTGAAAATGATTCAATTTCTTGAAAACTCTCTTAGTTTGAATCATTTACAATAACAAGTTTCTCCTTTCTAAATTTATAACTTTTTGGTTAATTGGTTAATTTTTAGATTTTTTGAAATTTATAATATATAAGATCAATGCTTCTCTAGAAAAATAAATTATTGATGAAAATGATAAGAGAAAGCATTAATAGATAGAAAAACACACTTGTTTTATTAAAGCTTAAAACAAAGAAAACATAATAAGATGTATCCAAACTATGCCCATCAAATGGATAGTTTATGATACTTAAACACAGCAAACATGAAAACAAAGATTCGCATCAAGATTATTCTCACTTAAATGATTATTATTTAATCATGTCCCCCATTTGATCCGGACCCAAAACCTTCACCATAACCTGAGCCGGAACCTGAACCAGACCCAAACCCGGATCCAGACCCATATCCTTTACCATGTCCCGAGCCAGACCCAAACCCAGATCCAGACCCGTATCCTTCACCATGTCCCGAGCCAAACCCAAAACCAGATCCAGACCCAAATCCTTCACCATGTCCCGAGCCAGACCCAAAACCAGATCCAGACCCAAATCCTTCATCATGTCCTGAACCAGAACCAAATCCGGATCCAGAACCATATCCTTCACCATGTCCTGAACCAGACCCAAATCCAGATCCAGACCCATATCCTTCACCATGCCCAGAACCAGAACCAAATCCGGATCCAGACCCATAACCTTCACCATGTCCTGAACCAGAACCAAATCCCTGGCCATGACCTGAGCCACGACCAGAGCCGCCACCAGAGTTTGATGAACAAGCACCACCGCAAGAGGAGGCACTAGGAGGTGTGCACCCTAAACCTACTCCATTGCCATCACCAGAGCCTGAACCGGATCCAAAACCTTTAGCATTACCTAAACCTGAACCCGAACCAGAACCTGAACTTGACCCCGACCCCGAACCCAAGTTAGATGAACATGAATTACAAGTTGAGCCAGATGTTGATGTACCACCATTGCCACCCAAACCAAGACCAAGGCCAAGCCCAAGACCTACACCACCACCGCCGCCGCCAAGATCAATACCGAGGTCTTTCCTCACCGGAGGTCGACCTCCGGCCACCGTGAAAGTGATGCATAGCACCAGAAGAGACGTCGTGAGTATGAACATTAGGGAGGACATATTTACTAGTTAAACCTACTTAGTTACATCCACTAATGTAATGTGACCTACATTTATAGGCACCACCTTAGGGTTGTTTAATGGGCGGGTTGGCCCGAGCCCGGTTGCTTTGGAAAATTCTAGGCTTGGGTTAGGTTTGAGTGTACTTGAAAAATTATATATAAAAGAACTTGTCACATAAATAATTTAAGAAAAGTATCTTTATTAATAAAATAATTTATTTAATATTAGAAAAAACATATATCTTCATTTACTGTTGAGAAAATGAACTTTTTTTACTATTGAAATTAAATTCAATAAAAAAAATTTACAGTCAAATAAAATCATTTGATTAAATTTGAGAAAATTATTTATATCTCTCACTATGAAAAAATATTGATAATTAAATCTTCAACTTTCACTACAAAATATTGAAAAACCCAATAGTGAAGAATTTACACTTTCTTTTTTAACTAAATTAAACTAAACAATAAAAGTAAAAAAAAATATATGATTACATCACTAGTTTGATTATTTTTTAAAAAAATGCTCAATCAAATGCATCAAAATAATGCCACCCATATTTTCTTCACTTTTAATAAATTTAATTTAATTTAATATTTTTATATTAATAAAAACAACACATAAAGTTAAAACCCAATTAATTTTTCTCCATTAATTAAATCTGGCCTCGGGCTGATATTCGGGTCCGGGCCGGGCCCTTTAAAAAAGGCTAATAAATAAATAAAATTAAGAGAGAAGAAGAGGTTGATTAAGGGCTAATGGGGATCACATGAAATTGCATGAAAAAGGTTGATAATGAGGCCACGTATTGTACATTTGGATGCACATAAACAAACTTTAAACCAAACTTATTCCATTGGTCTGCTACATTTGCATATTTCTTTGTATCTTTCTCATTGGCTCTACTTAAATTCCATCTTTATTTCATTTTTTTTTTTTTAAAAAAAAGGCTTCATTCCCAATCCAATTCTTCCACTAACTTCTCTGCATGTATTATATATATATATATATATATAAGAAAATATATATATATATATAAAAGAAAAAACAATATTTATAATTAAAGCAATTCTCAAGGGGCAATTTGTAAAAAGCACCACTTTAGATTTCATTATTAAATTTAAAATATACAGAAAAAATGAGAAAGAAATAACATAATACATACAACATACAACAAATTTCAAGATCAAATGATAGAGTTGGAAATAATTAGAGAGAATTATTATTCACAAGATTATGAAGTGGAAGTAGAATTACTTGAGCCAACGACATCGATGACCTTCAATGGATTATCTTGCGGGGAATTATTATCCGGTGACGATGATTTCGATGAATGACACTCTCCATCATCAAAAGATGCAGAAATTTTGCTGTTGTTAAGCTCTGGATTCATTTCAATTTGAGATTCAATTGTGTCACTTGATTCAGAAGGCTCTTTGTTTTCGCTTCGATCCACTCTTGCATCCTGTAAAACTTTATTTATATATGCATTTCCGGTTTCGATATTAATTACATGCAAAAAGAATGGAAATTATTACCTGAATAGATTGCCATATGGTTTCCATCAACATGACTTCTTCAAGACTTGTATGAACCCTTTCATGTCTGCATCTTGATTTCAACAATGAAGTTTGTTTTGTCAATATTACCGAGAAAGAAAATTATGCAGAAAAAGAAGTTCGATATTAGAAGACCTTGCACGGCATATGTTTCGAGTCAAAGAGTAATTGTTTTCTGTACTTTCTTGTATTAGAGTGCCATTTTGATCTTCTACATTGCTTCCATTAACTGATCATACAGAATTAAGTGCATGGTTATTTTTGAGAAGACATGGTTTTTTTCTCTGATTTGAAAAAAAAGAGAGTGTAGTTTACCATCACCAGATTGTTCGGCATTTGTTGATGCCGGAGATTGAACTTCAGAGCTAATTAGATGGCTTTGATCAGGCAGTGAGATGTTCTTCTCATTTTGAGATTCAAACTGCATTCTCATTTTTGCTTCAATGACCTTTTGTTCTTCCTGTGTCAACTAGCTAGTCACCATGAATTTCTCGATAAAAAGATAAATTGGGGTAATGAATAAATAAAAGATTCATACAGCTAAATCGATGTCCTTCTCCTCTGTGGTTCGTGCACCACGATACTCAACTGCATAGCATGAGTATTTGCAGTATGGACATCTTGAAAAGGATAAGTAATTCAAATACGAAAGTTCCTTGTGTTGAACATATGGATGAAACATTTAATGTAATATACATTAACATAGTTATCACAGATCAAAGGAGGACAAATAGTTCAGAAAAATGAAATGCCAAGTGAGAATTGAGATCGATGATATGAGAATATGAAATTGCAAAGCAGGTAAAATTTTATGATACAGTTACCTTCATTTCACTGTCCACTTTATATTCATTCAACCAAACATTAAAGAAAAAAACTCCTTGTTTGAAAGGCTAAAAAAATTATCATGTAAATCTTATATTGATTGAAAGAATAATGCTGGCAGGCGGCTAGGCAAGTTAAACATGTACTGTGGACTGATTTCAGCCTCTTTGAATTCCACAACAAAAAATGACCCAAAAATTGCAAATTTTTAAGAATTGATTAAAAGAGCAAACATCATATGATCCAACATCAATATAAGAATCATCAAAGACTTTAGAATTGAATAAACATAAAAAAATTCAAAGTTCAAAACTAAATGAAGAACCAGGATAGCTCATTCGGGATGATTGTCAAAAATGATCCATCACATGTGTTTAAGTCTTTGATAATGAACTCTATCAAATCATAAAAATTGTAGAGTTTCACATTGAAATCAGGAGAACAAAATCAAATACAGTTCCAAAACAAGCAGTAAGAATTCAGCACAAATATATCCAAATAATCAACACATGAAATCGAAACAAATTAATGAATTCTAAACAACATCATTTCAAATGAACCAAAAACTAGAAGCTTAGAAGGATACTGAATTTTCTGAGAAACATCTGTTGGTTTCATCTGCAAGAAACACTCTGCAAACGCAAAAATTCATGAATTTTAACCCTATTTGTTTATCATAAAAACAAGTAATCAAGAGAAAACTTCATCTCACCAGTGCATATTCCCTTCTCGCAGCATCGAGATCGATTCAAGCTCGGATAATACTACAAAAAATAAATAAATCAATAAAAATCTATAATACAAACATGATTTCCAATTGAAGTCAATTCAAACTTAAATTTACTGAGGAGAAAAAAGCTGTGATTTTTAGTAGAAATTCTGCTGTAATTACATGACATTTCCCAAAATTACCAATAAAAAAAGATTATAGAGTGTTTTTTTTTTCTCTTTTTTTGGGGGAATTTAAGGGAATTCATGGTGAATCAAAAAGAGGGGAAACTGAAACTCACGAAGAAGCAAATGGGGCATTCCTCGAGGTCATCAAAGAAGGCATCATCGAGAGCATCGAAGCAGGGGGCGAGCTTGCCGGAAACGATGAGCTTTCGGAGCTTCTTGTAATCCACATTGGAGAGCTGCCGAGAGAGACGCCGCGGCCGCGTCAGGTGGTCTTCCACCCGGCGCCGGACAGCGGCGCGGGCGAAGATCCAGTTCCCCATTGAAGATCAAAGATCATCTGGAGGATTAGGGTTAGGGTTTGGCGTGAGAGGGAGAGAAAGGGAGGGGCTTTTGAAGGAGTACAAAAAGGAAAAAAAGAGGGTGAGAATATAATCCAGGAAAAAAAAAAAATAAAGAGAAGCCCGAGCTTGCAAGCAAAGAGGGAGGGAAATGGCGGTGGTGGCGGGAAAGAAGGGTGAAATGACGAAATGGACCTTCATTCTTTTAATTAATTACATGAATGCCATTCTCTTTGCCTTGAGATTATTCCTCACCCTTAAGATTTGATATGGAATAACATCTATATATATATATATATAGATATCATCTCCGGGACTAGTGGGGTTGAGATTTAGAGGGAGAGAGTGTGTTCGTAAATTCAAAATTTACAGACATATATAGATCATAGTAAAATTCACTAATGAATCATTATTCATCATTTAATTATTGTAATTCTTGAGAAATTTAATCACTCAATTTATCTAGTGCAACTTACGACAAACATTACATCCTCATAATCATGATTTTGTTGTTTCAGCAATACCGAATATGTGCTTGTTATTAATATTTCTTTGATCATGCTATACTTCACCTTCGGTGGCATGTGAGCATACTCTTGCATGGTTAGTTTTGTATTGATTTTATTTTTCCACTCGAGTGTTATGTTATTGCATTTTAATTGGCAATGAATGGTAATTGATTTATTTAAAAATAATAATAAACAAAATAAAAATTACTGTAATCTTTTTGATATTGCTAATATACTTCTCAGAATAAATTAAACATCACACAAAAGCTTCTTTTTATATAATTGTTTTTATCCAATATTTTGGAGATTTCAATTTACTTTCATTTAAAAAAAAAAATATAAACGATTTCTGGAGGAAGAAATAAAATACAAACTATTTTATTTGTAGGAGTGATTTGTTTGATATTAACAGAAACTATTCAACCACTTCATTCACTCATTTTCAACCCAGTACAATACTCAGGCATTGTTTCTCATCACTATTGCCCAATATCTCTCTTCACCCTCCTATATGTCTCTTTTTTTTCTTTTCTTTCCTTTACTCTCATCTTCTTTACAGTTTACAGACGTTGTGTGAACATCTACAGAGAACATATCGCAGTATATATATATTTATATATACCGTGCTATCTATGAATGTTCACATTAATCATTAGATTTGAATCCAACTAATATTATTAATCCATGTATGGTACCAAGCAATGTTAAATAGTACCAAACAATAATCAAACACAATTCTCTGTATAAAAAAATAACTATTAGATAATAATCTAACTAACTGTTATCAAATATTTTTAAAGAACAGCACCTTTCTTATATACGTATATATTTATGTCTACAAGGAAATACACATACCAGATATTCTAAGAAATTTAGTGCTTGTAGGTCCATGGCCAGATAAGATTCAACTTTCAAATGGAACAAAATATAAAATATAATCATCATCATCATCATCATCATCATCATCAATCTTATCAATATTGTAACAATTGATCATAGCAATCAAATACAAAATAGATATAAACCACATAAATAACAACCTATCATAGGCATGAAATAATTTATGATAAATAATCACTCATTAGTTTTTGTTGAACAATAAAATATAAAATATAATCAGTGGTATCAGTCTCCTTAATCCACCATAAATAAACATCAAATATAAAATAAAACTCCAAACACTAAATCAAACAACCAACCAATATATATATATATACATATTAACATATGGGACCGATAAGATAAATAATTAGAGATAATAATATATTTATCAAACAAAAATCATAATCATCTCTCTCAATCATACTAATACTAATGTGAACCTATTCGCTATTTGTATAGTTGATGTATAGAGTTATTGTTAATTATTGTGATTTGATATCTTTGAGTAATGTTAGATATTATTAAGTACTAAATAGATAGTGACTGTTAAATACATGTCTAAATCTAATGGCCACTATAAAAAGTAACATTTGAAATATAAAAATGTCTTTGGGGATCCATTCTCATATAATATATATATATTGTTTACTGTAGCAAAACAATTGTTTGTGGCACCCAACATCATTGTAGCAACCATCATGATATAACAGCTGATCACATTGTACTATAGTAGACATAATTATTATTATTCTACATATCAATGTATTTTGAACTATTTTATTGAATTAATTATAACAGTCCATTCATTTTTTAAATACCTATAAATACCTTAATTGAAACGTATATATATAGATAAATTATTAGTCGTATTTATAATAAATATATTAACATATGAGACCGATAAGATAAATAATTAATTAAAGATAATATTTTATATATCAGACAAAATCATCATCATCAGTCACACTAATGTGATATAAATAAAGCTAAGGCAAGACCAATGTGACCAATGACACGTTAGACTTAAGCAACATCAATGTGGAATTACACGTTCAACCTAAGAAAACAACCATCACAAATCAATGGGCACCCCACTAAACATAGACTAATTAATTCCACTGACTAACGATCTAAACCACAATTCTCGCCACCACAACATCACACCATCTTGTCTCTAACTTTTTTAATCCTATAAATACATGGCATGAACTTAGTTTCCCTCAAAGAAATTAAATTAGGGTTTTCAAGTAGTGTGTTCTTCTTTCCTTGCCATGGCTTGCTTCAAGGTCTTTTTTGTGATGATTGTAATGGTGGTTTACTTGGCCTTTGTTTCAGAGAGTAGGATTTCAAGGATGGATCTTGGGCTTGGAGCAGGACTAGGTTTGGGTGCTGGGGTTGGGTTAGGAGAAGGTGGTGTTTCAGGTTCAGGCTCAGGTTCGGGTTCTGCTTCGGGGTCAGGTTTGGGTTTAGGTTCGGGTTCAGTTTCGGGTTCTAGATCTGGGTCTATTTCAGAAGGTAGTGGAGCTGGATCGAGTGCAGGGTCTGGAGCTGGTTCAAGTGCAGGATCCGGGGATGGTTCGGGTGCTGGTTCGAGCGCAGGATCGGGTGCAGGTTTAGGTTCAGGCTCGGGTTCAGGCTCAGGTTTTGGTGAAGGAGAAGGCTATGGTGAAGGACATGGAAATTAAAAAAAAAAAAACGTGGGAAAAATATTAAATAGTATTTGAAATGCTTGATGATGTATCCCTTGTTTTATAAATAAATGAATGATGAATAATAATAGCTTGCAATACTATATTTCACTATCATTCTAAGAAAAAGTTGGAGTTTATATATATAGTATTACTAAATATGAGAAAATAATGGGTACAAACGCTCAAAGCTTAATTTATTTAATATTATTTATATAAAAAAAAAAGGTAAAAAGAGAACCTTTAAAAAAAACCATGTGAGCCTGGTTGAATTATTTGTTCATTTTTTTTATGGAAAATAAATAAGTAAACAAGAAAATGAGAGAATAATCTACCAAGAAAAAGATTAAAGCTTAATCCGGAAAATTTAAAAAATAAAAAATAAAATTCCGTTGCCGGGACTCGAACCCGGGTCTTTCGGGTGAGAGCCGAATATCCTAACCAACTAGACTACAACGGAGATGCATACTATTTATGAAAGAATTAAATATATTTTATTTTAAAATTTGGCTTAAATAATCAAGGCTTAAAAATAAAATTTTATACAGATATTCATAAACTCAAGGTGGCCCTCAAAAATTCTCATCATTCATTGATTGACTTCAAAGTCTTATTTTATTTTATTTTTTGTTGTGTTCCATCCCAAACAATGACTTTTATTTTACGGTATTTGACAATTTTAGTAAATTTTCAGAAAAAAGACATAATTAAATATTTAATTATATTTACTCATATAATAAATGTGATATATTCTCTTGTTCCGTCAACTTTGATATGCTTTACTAAGCAACAAAAAACCATGACATCTCTCCCAAAAATTTGATTTTGCAACTACCCAATTAAATTAATCACTTATTTCAAAACCATATCATTTACTTTATTTTTTTTACAAATTTTAATCAAATTATTTAAAAGTGCTATTTAAAATTTATATTAAGTTATTAACATTCACAGTTCACAATCCCCTTCACAGAGAAGAGCAACTTTCTCAAAATTATTTTTTCTATTTTTAAACAACTTTGCTAGTTTCATAAAGAGATTGAAAAGCATAATAAAACATTATTAGGTTTTTATTTTTAATTTTAATATTTTTTAATTTAAAAAATTATCAAAATGAGCCACTGCCACTAAAAAATGCAGAAGTGTGTATAAATCTGAACAGAGTAAATAGAGCTAGAGCTTGTGTACATTTATGTATTAAGACCATCTGTACACAACTCCTACTCATATTATCAGAAATATACTACGCTCGTCATTATTCGAATTTTAACAGCTTGTGATGGGTTTTACCGGAACCTTGTTAAAACAAGGTTTAATTACGGTATAGGTCCATGTAATTGTGTATTTTCTGCCCTTTTAGTCCTTGTAATACTTTTAGATACATTTAAGTCCTCATATTTAATCGAGTTGGAACTTTCTAGTCCACGGCATAAATGACGTTAATTTCGCCGTTTTTTTTTGCGCCGACGTGGTTTTTTTTATTATGAGATTGAAGGACTAAAATGTCCAAAATCGATTAAATATGAGGACTTAATTGTACCTAACGATGAATGTGACTTTTTTATTACGAAATAGGGGGACTAAAAAGTCCCAACTCGATCAATATAATGACTTAATTGTACCTAATAGCGAATATTTAAAGCTATGCTAGTTCAAAAGAAACGGTGAAGATAACGTCATCTATGTCTCGGACTAGAAAGTCCCAACTCGATCAAATATGAGGACTTAAATGTATCTAAAAGTATTACAAAGACTAAAAAAGAAAAAAAAAAAACACACACACACACAATTACAATTACATGTATGGCAATTATACCCTAAAACAACCTTGATTGTGTCCATCTAACGGCTACACTCTTTCCCGCCATCTCAATGTCCAAAAAGCTAACTGAAACCCTCATCCACAACTACCTTCATTCCCTCCAGCACCATGCAACCACCACCTCACTGTCCCTCCCTTCCCTTCTTAAGTCCCTCTCCTCCTCCCCTTCTTCCCTTCCCCTTGTCCTCCAGCTCCACTCCTCCATCCTCAAATCCGGCCTCTCCTCTGACCCCATCACCATGAACTCTCTCCTCTCCACCTACTCTAGGTTTTCTTGTTTTCAATCTGCACGACAGGTATTCGACACAATGCCTCTGAGAGATGTAGTCTCTTGGAACTCCATGATTAATTGTTATGCCACCAATTTGTGTTTATCTGAATCTGTGGATTTGTTTAGGAAGATGCAGTTTTCGGGTTATGTCACTAAGCCTGAGTTGGTTGCGTCGGTGCTCTCTGTTTGTGCTCGGTTTAAGGACTTGAGGTATGGGAGAGAGATTCATGGTCATGCTATTCGTAATGCAGGTTTCGAATCGGGTGTTCTCTTGCTGACGGCTTTAGTTGATATGTATTCAAAATGTGGCGATCTTGATTCGGCCTTGAGTGTGTTTGGATTGATGTCGGAGAGAAATGAGGTTTCTTGGACTGCAATGATCACGGGTTGTGTTGTGGGTGGAGATCATAGCTTGTCATTTGAGTTATTCAGAGGGATGGTTGGAGAAGGAGTGAAGCCGAATCGGGTAACATTAATTTCAGTTTTGCGGGCTTGTGGTGAATTTGGGGCTTTGCGATGTGGGAAAGAAGTTCATGGTTATGTTCTTCGGCATGATTTTGATTTGGAACCTCGAGTTATTGCAGCACTCATAGACATGTATTGTAAATTTAAGCAAGCATTTCACCTTGCTCTGTTTGTCTTTGAACAAGATCAATTTAAGGATGTTGTCACATGGAGCTTGATGATGATGAATTCCACCAGGCATGGAGACAATTTCAGAACCATGGAGCTTTTCAACAGGATGAAGATAGATGGTGTCAAGCCAAATTCTGTAACTATGCTGGCTATTCTTTTGGCCTGTGCTGGGTTACCATCAATGGATCATGGGCGAGGAGTACACTGCTCTATTCTAAAGTCTGGCCTTCTTTCAGATGTTTTCATCGGGAATTCTCTTATAGATATGTATGCCAAATGTGGATGCTTAGCCTCGGCTGTTCAAACCTTTTATGAGATGCCTATAAAGGACTCAGTGTCCTACACCTGTATGATCTCAGGCTATGGCATTCATGGCCATGGCTACGAGGCCTTGAGATTGTTTTATGAGATGGAGAAAGGAGGGATAAGGCAAGACAGTATTACATTTCTCACAATTTTATCAGCGTGCAATCGATCTGGCCTCATCGACAAGGCAGATGAAATCTTCTGCAAGATGAAAGAGCTCAATGGTGATACCAGTCCATTACCGGAACATTATGCATGCTATGTTGATCTTCTTGGGAGGTCTGGCATGGTAGAAGATGCATATAATGTTATCAGGACTATGAGTAGTAGACCAAGCCCCAAGCTTTTGAGCTCACTGGTTCTCGCCTGTAGGATTAGTGGCAAGTTTGAGTTGGCCGAGAGCTTGGCTCTTCAGCTTTTAGTTTTAGAGCCAGAGAATGCTGCAAACTACATGCTGTTATCTATGATACATGCAGAGACTGGTAATTGGATTGGAAAAGAGAGAGTACTGGGAATGATGAGGGATAGAGGACTGGTGAAGACCTCAGGATCAAGTCAATTAGAGCTTTAATTAAAGAAGCCTTTTGATGTTTTTCAGGTATGAGATCTAGTTTCAATTCAAAGCATTGTATTGCTTACAAAAACATAGTGCCGTAAGGATTTCAACACATCTAGGACAGACACTAGACGTGACAACCTTTTTGTGTTCAGAGATTGAACCACTGAAGGTTGTGAATACTAAACTGAACAGCAGAGCTTTGAATCTATGGATGATAAACAAATGCAGAATGCTTGGTAGCCTGTCAAAGGATACCTGCAGAAACAAAAAAGAATAAAGATTAGTGTTCTAATCTTTTGTTTTTAAATTCATATGCTTTTGCATTCTCTGCAATACTCACCTATAATCCATCAGATACTTTGATTTCCCGATTTTCCCGAGCTGCAGAATTGTCTGTCTTCCTTTTTCCTGATCCCCGAATATCATCGAAACCAAATTATCGGTTCAAGTTAATAGTCTCAAACTATAGCTGACTAGTAAGTGTATTTATTAATATTTACCTCCATTGTTAGCTGAAAATTCTTCACTGATGTTTGAATTCTCGGCGCTGGTCTTCCTGCTCTTTCTCGAAAATCTAGTTCGTACCTCTTGGAAACCTGTACAACAAACTCAAATTATGATCCTAAAACATTGGTTCTCCACTGAAATCTAAAGATTAAAAGAAATGCTGCTGACTTTATTGTAGTATGGAGTCTTTGAGAAGAGTTGATGTGATCTGTTCCTTTTCTCCTCCCAGTCCTTTGAAAGTCCATTTGTGTGTTGAATCTATAACAATTCAAAATACGGAAACTAGATTTAATTCTTGTACACTGTTTTCTTGTAGTATTTGGTTTCACAAACTTACCTGACTTGCATTTGTGCTCTTTAACTGCATAGACTGTTGTTTTGGTATCCATGCTCTCATGCTTCTAAAACTCCCTGTCAATGTAGTTATTGTAGGCGCAAATCTGCATAAAATCATGAGTTCAAATGAGAAAAACCTCAGCAAAGAAACAGGTATCAAGTCAAGTAAATCTATCTTACGCTACAACTGCAAGCAATCTTTTGCGCTTATTATTTATTGAATCAACAGGCTTTCCCTACAAATACAAAGAATTTCCAATTAGCATTTAATTTCTCATTTTTTAGATTGAGATCAATTGCAAACCTGATCCCATATCTGGTACTTTGATCCCATTAGATTGGCAGTTATTTTTCCTAGGAAACTCTCATCTGAGCTACAACATATTCCTTTTGGATTCTGTGCTACTATGAACTCGGACCGTCCGTTTCGCCGTCTATGTTGAGCAACAGCCAGTTTCCGATCCTTTCGTCCCTGACCCTCCTGTTTGTACACAGAGAACAGCATACTTATAATCAACCAACCATTTCTGAAAACCAATAGAAATTCATAGATTCAACAAACAGAAGAGCCTCACATTGGTATAAAGTGAATAAGCACTCATCCCTTCTGAAATCTCCTTCACTATCACACAAGTACACCTTCCCACATCCAAAGGAAGAGGCCTGCACAACAATGACCTGCAATACAAACAATAGCTCTGATGATACATACCATATGAAGAATAGAGAAACACAAATTAACTTATTACAACAATTTACTTGTTTGGCAATGTGGACCAGGAAGAAGCAGGAGCAGCCTCTGAGTCAGAGAAGTCCCAAGCATCAGAAGATGACGAAGAGATCGGCCGAGGCACTCCGAGAAGCGACTCCGGATCATCGAGCTTCATGCAAAGCTGCAATGAAGAAGGCCTTAATGGCAACTTTGTTTTGCTGCTGGATTTGGTCACAGGTGAGCTTGGCTTCATTGTTTTGGAGGAACTCATCAACTTTGTTGGTTCCACATTCTCTTTGTCATTGAGAGGATTAAGATACAATGACTTATAAGGTGAGAGCAAAGATGGTTTTTTTAAGCTTGCCATTGTTGGCAAAGATTAAGCTTTATGAGTGGAAGTGATGAAGATGAAGATGAAGATGAAGATGAAGATGAAGGTGCTTTGTATGTGTTCATGTTTGTGTTTGGGTGGTTGTGAGGGAGATTTGAATTTGAAAAGCAACGGTTGGGAAATTGTTGGGAATGGTGAGGAGCAGAGAAAAACAGTGTCAGAGTTGGTGTGCACTTATGTTGTTTCTTTTGACTTCTTTTGTTGTGGGGACATGCATTGTTGTGTGGCTTCTTGTTTTGTTAAATTTCCCTTCCATGAGCTTCTTGTTGTTGATAACATGTTGGACTTGGGAGTTGGGACACACTTGACTTGATGAGATGAATATAAATTATTAAAAGAAGTGGCATCTTTTTATTATTATTTAAATTTTTAGATGTGGTGTCCCTTTCATTTATTTTGTTATTTATTTATTTTTTATACAGAACAATATAGTATTAGTATAAAATATGAGAACCTTTTAATAAAAAATGAGTAAGTGACATAGTTTTTCAGGTATTAATAGACTGTTACTTTTGTCTATAATTTTTTTTGTAATCTTTAGTTTTTGTAATTTTAAGATGCCTGAATTTTTTTATCCAAAACCGTTAATCTATTAGCATTAAGTATTTTGCGTGAAATGTTCGTGTCTTGCTAAAGAGACAGGTTTGACCTCAGTCTATATAAAATGAGGACATATGTATTGTTGAGCTTGTGATTGTGTTATATGCAGGCGCTCATCTTTAATGTATAATTTATCCACGTTCGTCAAAAAAATGTTTATATTTTTATTAGATTTTTTTTTTTTCTCATTCTTTTTATTATTTTTCTTCTTTATTTTTTTGCTTGTTTATAAAATGTTTGATCTTTTGTTATTGTTCTTGCATGTTACTTTTTTTTTAATTCAGATAACTATAATTTATAAAGTATATTTTTATCTTTAATATATAGTTAAAATTTATTTATTAAAACGAGCAATAAATTTTATAGAAACAAGAGTTAAAGTGAAGGATTGTATTTAAAATTTTGATCATTGTTGATATTAACCTCTAAAATATAAAATTTTAGTTTTTGAATTATATCATTTTATTCGTTAAAATAAATATCTATAATTCAAATACAAAATAAATATTCCATATTTTAAAATTCAAAATAAATAATGTAGAAAAAATATTAAAAGGAGACGTGTGACTTTAACCTTACTAAAAAAAATTGTAGAACATCATTAAATTAAATAATAAAAAACTATTCAAAAAGTGATATACATAAAATAAAATCAAAGTGAAGCGGCAAGTAATATCAGAAAAGTTGAGGGAGTGACAGGTAATTTCCCAATGTTTTCGGATCCGGATCCAAACCCGATAACAATGAGATCCGGATAAGAAGAAGGGAAACGAGTGGCTACGAATCTTTGGGAATCGTCCAGAAAGCGCGCGAGAACGCGAAGCTCATGGCTCGACGGCAATGGCGACCGCCGCTAGGGTTTCGCCCTTGACCACCGTCTTCCCCTCCGTTCTTCGGACTAGGGTTAGGGTTAGGGCTTCAAGGGTGATGGCAAGTGCTGGCTGCGTGCCGGCTGTGATTGTTGGGGGTGGGAGGGTTGGGAGGATGCTTCAAAGCTTGGGTGATGGCCGGGACGTTCTCGTCGGACGGGGTGGCACGGTTCCGGCGGAGTTTGAGGGCCCGATTTTGGTTTGCACCCGGAATGATGATCTTGACGCTGTTCTCCAAGTCACTCCGCCGTCTCGATGGGACGGTACTATTTTGCCCTGAATTCATTCGGTGGTTTTCATGTTCCTTTGATTTTGGTGCTTGATTTAGTGTTCTTTTTTATGCTAAATTTCTCTTAGTGTTTGCATTTTATGCTTAATTTCTTTGTTTGCTGTTTTAAGTAATCAGGAGCTCTTTTCTGATCTCTTTTGCAATCTAATTTTTTTTCTTACATTGCCTCGCATTTTCAATTTCGCTGATTGTTCATTGTGTTCCTCATTGTTTATAGATAAGGGAAGTCAGAAAGCTCCTTTTTTTTATTATAAAAAAAAATCATCATATTATAAGTCTTAATTTAGCTCAAAAATTTTATGGAATGTTTGCTCTTTTCTTGTGAATTTTTAAAAAAGATGTGGACAACACTAAGCAGGGTTTAGGATGGACAACAGAGTGGAAATTATTTGTGCTTATGAATTTATTGAAGAGAAAGTTTGGTATAAATGCAATGATTAAGAGTAGAGTTGGTTTTTCCTTCAGAATGAATGTTTGAAAGTTCAAGTGGTGTAAAATAATGTTTTGATGCTTTTGAGCACTTTGAATGAGTCAGATGTTAACATTTGAACAGATTTGGTTTTCTTCCAGAATGGGATGCTTGAGCCATGGTTTCAAAGTAAAGGCCTTAATGAAGCTGATCAAGTTTTGGCATATTTTGCTGTGTCAAAACTCGGGGAAGCTCCGGTGGATGGAAAGACTGATACTAATCCAGAGGGGCTGACGGCAGCCTATGGCAAATGGGCATCTGCAGTTGCCTCCCGGCTACAAAATGGTGGCCTTTCTTGCAAGGTATGGCCCATGGGTCTTTATATTCTTGTTTCAGTGATGTTCAAAATTATTTAGATTATTAGTAATCCCTCTGCACCATTCATCTTTAATCTTAGAAGTAGGTTGTTTCTTAGCTAACAATGAGAGAGAATGATTTCTGAAACTTTGAAGTTTGAACTCATTAATAGAAACTAGAGTGGTTTGAAGTTTATATTTATTATTTTTCTTTATAGTTGCAAGATAAATGAGACGAAAAGGTTCCATTGCTTTTGTTCCTCTGCTGTTCACAATAAGTTCACCTGCAATTGGTTAACTACTGTGGTAGTATACTTCTTATGCCTGCAAGATTTGTTTTTTGAGGTTGGAAATCAAGCCTATGATTACTGTTCACTTACAACAACTTGGAATGTTTTACTGCTTAACCTTTTTCTTCACCTCTTAATGTGATCAGGTTCTTGAGAAGGATGCTTTTCAGAAACAAATGTTGGAGAAGCTTATATGGATTGCAGCATTTATGCTTGTTGGAGCTCGTCATCCAGGAGCAAGTGTAGGCACTGTTGAGAAAGAATATCGGTCTGAGGCAAGCGTCTATCTCTGGCATATTCCATAAATATGATTATGTATTAAATAGACTTTCTACTCTGCACCTTAACATCCCACATGTCTTTACCTACTCTTGGGAATGTTCAGAATATTATAGGAAGAAGAGAGATTCTTTTCTTTTTATATATAATACTTTGATAGGAATACAAGCAGAAGGTGATAATCAGGGGTATTTATTTCTTTCACATTCTTTTCTTCCCACATAAGTAGGATGCTATGTAACTTTTTAAACAACTTGCATCTTCATGTGACCTCTTATTGGCTGATTGGTCCTTCAGTTAAGGTTCTTTGATCAATTAGGCCTCTAAATTAAGATGAGGTTAGAGATAATCCCTGAACTAAGAGTTGGTTACTTTGTTCCTTCATTTTCCATTAATTTTTAGTCTTTTTCCATCTTTTCTCAGTTGAAGGACCAAAATGACCAACTTGCACGTTTAAGGGCCCAATCAACCAAATGTAGTTAGCTCATTGACCTCATAGATTAGGATCTGTTTTATGTTAGCATACTGTACAGATTTAGCTCGCTTGAACTTCAATTTGCCTTTGTACTTGATACATGATCTTATAACAAGTTCAGATAATTGCAGAAATATCTAATTGCATGAAAACCATAGCAATAATCAAGAAACCTTTTTCTGCTCAGGTTGCCAGTCTCATCGCTGAACTTGCTGCTGCGGCAGCTGCAGAAAAGGGTCTAACATTTGACGAAGGAATGGAAGATCGGTTGTGTGCATATTCTCGAGCTGTTGCACACTTCCCAACTGCAGTAAAAGAGGTAGGTTCACTCAATATCATGATCATACAACCCCAACTTTCAATTTTCAGATTGATTTTGTAAGAAAAGTTTCCTATTATATACAGTTCAAGTGGCGAAATGGCTGGTTCTATTCACTAACAGAAAAGGCCCTCGCCGAAGGGAAGCCAGATCCATGCCCACTACATTCAGCTTGGCTGAAAGAGCTGAAGATCATCTGATCTTAGAATTTGTTGTATTTCAACTCCCTGTTTTTCATGGAGCCTAGAATATAAATTTCATGAAATATTCACATCAAGTTTTGTTGAATTTTACAAAATCATCAACCAGATTATTATCAGCTTCCATGCTCATTGCTGCATTGTATGCAACTCAGATGATTATTATGAGAGAATGCGAAATTTTTAAATATATATCAATATTTATCTACCATTTGAAATAATTAGTGGCTTTTGTGCATTGTGTATTGTGTGTTTATAAGATGATTATTTCCGAGGATAGGATTATATATATATATATATATATATGGAGGATCTATCATCTAAAGATTTCTTTAGGTTTGAATTCTATGGACGTTTTTGACTAATTATACAGTATCAAATATTACTATACAGTAAACTTGCATAATATCAATATAAATAGTTGTTGTTGGACCATAATTGAACGGCTATAAATAAACATCTCTAGTTTAAGTTATTGAGGTGGTTGAAAACCCAATGTGTATATAATTGAATTCTATCAAAGTTTGTAGAAGATTAGGTGTGAGGATGAATTCTATGTGAACCTCCATAGATTATGGATCTATTGATGTTGATTTAGACCATTGGATCTCAATCTAATGGTCTCTTGATTATGAATAAATAGTAATTATTATGCAGTCAAAAGTAAGATAAACAGTATTCAGATTACTGTCCGCTCATAAATAATGCACAGTAAAAAAATGCACAGTATTTTAATTTAAATTGTTAAATAGATTGTTTATACAGTAACTAAACAAATCACAATCATTAAACCGTATTATAAATAATTAAATTTTTAAGGGAGTTCTATGCATTTTGGTTAAAAGAAAAAGGACCAAATCGCATATTTCCAAGCTCTTCTTCTTCTCGCCTCCCTCCAAATCTCTGCAAAACCCTGAAAGCCCTAATGGCCATCGCCGGCGATCCCAATCTCCACCGATTCCCTCAGCCCAACCCCGTCGATGCCGTGCGATGGATCCCTGCCTTCTCCTCCCTCCGCCGCTTCGCTGCCGCCGCCGTTCACGACCCCGATTCATCCTCCTCTGCCGTTGAGGTACATGCCCTGAACCCTGGCCCTAACCTCGTTCTTCGTTCCTCCCACCCCATTCCCTCTCGCATCTCCGCCCTCCGCTTCTCACTGTCACCCCAGAAGCCTCTCCTAGCCACCGCTGCCACCTCCGCTGGCTCCCTCCACCTACTCTCCATTGACCCCTTTGAAGGATCCATCGATTCCGAGCTCTCAGTTAGTGACATTGCGTTCTCTGCCGCCACCGTGGCTGATGTTGATGGGCAAATGGAAGGGAGGGAGTGGGTGAGCGTTGGTGAGGATGGAAGGGTGAATCTGGTTGCTGTTGGAGATGGGAGGTTGGAATGGAGGAGGGTTTTTGACAGTATGGGGTTGGTTGAGTATAGTGCTGTGAAGTGGGGATCGCCGGCGGAGTTCGCCACTGGTGGGCTAGGGTTTGGTGTGCAGTGGTGGGATCAGAGGAAGCCTGGTGGAGCAGTGGCCCAGTTCAAGGGAAATTGGTGAGTTGGTGCTCACTTAGAGATCTAATTCTTTAGGCTTTTTATCAGTAAAAAATATGATCTTTGTGGTTGGAAATGATATTGTTCTTCTGCTTCTGAAGGCGAGGGCATTATTTCTTATGGTCTTAAAGTCTTGAATATTTGAAAGCTTCTTTTTGGAATGTTACTTCCTCTCCAAGATTTGGTGAATTGCTGGAGAGTGGAGTTGCTGGCGTTGTGTTCTTTTGATGGAAAACTTGACTTTTTTGTTGACTTCTTATTATGTTGGAATTGAGGGAAAATGATAAAGGAAAAGATAACAACTAGAGGAGTTATTTTCTTGTGTCTGGTTGAATGTAGAAAATAAATTGAATGATAGAATGAAAGAAAATTTTGTTGATAAAATTTTTCCCTTTTTTTTCTTGCTCATCTGATTTTTCTCTGTTTTCTCCCAATATAGATACAAATTGTTTTTTTGACTTTTTATCTGAAAAGTGCTTTCTGAGTGTAAGTATGTGTTGCGACACAGATAACATGAGTGTTAGGCTTATGTCAGTAAAATTGATTGCTATATACTGGTTTGCTTTATTAGTTTTCTGTGTAATTGGGCATATATATTTATACTTTTAGATGTGCTGATGCTGCAGGGCATGCGGAAACACGATTGGCATGGTGCATTCAATTGATATTCATCCTTCTCGAAAACATATATGTGTGGTAAGATTGTTTTTGAATTTCTACAATGTATTGCTCTCTAACTGCTTTTATGTGCAGATTTACTTATTCTTCCAAAAAAAAGTGTAAGCTCAATTTCAACTCCTGACTGTTTTTTGTCATGTGGAAAATTTGTTCATAGTTTACTTTTGCAAATTGTCATGAAAAGCAACTTGTTATCCTGTTATCCTAGTTTTCACTTCAAAAATTTTATGCCCTGATCACAATGGATGTATTGGACCATCAACCTAAGTTCTGATTGTCAGCTTTTTGATGGTTTTACAAGTATCACACAAAGGTTTTTCCAGCAACATGTGTAATTTAATGCATGGTGTTTACAACCACAAGATTTAGGCTTTGGCTCAACAAAATGTTTCTAATTTTTGTTTTTCTGTTTATTTTCTCTTCCATCAAACTCTGGTTAATGGTATGAATTAAAGTCCATTATTACATGATTTGATAAAAATATCTTGAATTTATCTTGGTGGTTGGATTGGTGCATGTATTAATCCAGCCAATAGTGGGATTTACTTCAAGTTTATTCTGATACTTTTTTAAAAAAAATTAATGGCTGAAGGTTGGAGCTTCTTCCGGAACAGTATTTGCCTGGGATCTTCGGTGGCAGCATCAGCCAATCCTTCTATCTGGTGTTGGCATGGGTGACACAGTTCAACCTACTTCAGAGAGTGAGGTTTGGGAGGTCCGATATGATACCCATATACAATCATCTAGCATTGCCACTGGTCCTACAAGGATTCTGCCTGTTATGATGTGTTCAGAAGATGGGAATTCTTGCAGTTCTTGAACAAGGTTTGCCGCAATCCTCATATCTGATTATTTATTATGCACTGCTTACCATCTTGAGGGACTTGAACAGAATATTTCCAAAAGCCAGCTTGAACACTTTCTATTTTTTTGTTAGAGCTACTCATGTCTTATCTTCTTATAGTATAAATTATCTAAATTGCTGCAAAGGACCTATCACTTAGCCTGATTTCCACACCCTTATGTTCATGGAGTGTACAGATTTTGTTCATTGAATAATTTTGATTCTCATTTTACTGCCACTTCAGGTAGTTTATCTGCAAACACTCACTACTTCAGTCAGTTTATCCATTCATTGAGTGGACTTGCTCAGTGCCATTTTTTCCTATCCTTCCAAGTTGCTCCTCATTTCGACTTGTTCATCTGGTAAGCTTAGCTGTTTACGTGCTGTATATATATATATATTGATTCATAAGATTCACTTTGATTCTTTATGTATGGAACTGCCTACTTAGAGATGTTTGGTCTGCAGGTGAAGAACCTGTTGAATTACTGGCTGAGGCTTGCGCTATCAATGGCTTTGATATAGATCCTCAAAATCCATCTGTAAGTCGAAAAATAATGCTGTTTACCGGTTAAACCCATTAATTTGAAAGCACCATCTTCATTTTGATGATTTCATTCTCTTCCAGGATGTGATTTGCACCTTGGAGTGGGAAATGATTGGCATCTTGCCAAGATCAAGGGAGACATCAACTGCATTTTAAACTTCACAGTTGAATTGAAAAACCAAGTTCTGTGATTCAAAGGTTTTGTGATTCAGTGAAGCTTGTAAAATCTGTGTTTTTTTTTTCCTCAATGAAAAACCTTATGCAATGTCTAAATGTCTACATTTGGATAGATCCATCAATTAACTTCACAAAGCAGAACCAAACATGGTCTTGGATTTGTTGTTATTTCTGTGTGTTTAATCTATGAAGATGTTCAATTGTTTCTTGTTATTGTAGAAATGAGTTTGTTCTGGACCCTGGTTGAACATTATAATGTAACAAAATCCTTTTTTTCCCCCTCTTTTACTCCCTTTATTTTATCAATACAAATATATTAATTTTGAGCATCTTTTACTTGATTCATATGTATGTAATATGTATATGTATCCCTATAAAATTCTTCTTTGTCCTCACAAGTCACAAGTGCATTATTATTTAATCATATAACTATTTTTGATCTCTATAAATACAGTGAGAAAAATTATTAATATATGGTTGAAAATCAATCAAAAGATGAAATAAAAAGCTATATTAAATACAATGACCATAAAAAAAAATATATAAGGCTAAAAATGACTTGATCATTATATATATTATTTTTTCTTCAAATATTTCACAAGACCCATTATTTACTGCAAATATGTACATATATATACACACATACAAACTAACACACATAATTCTAGTTTAATCAACTCAATAAATTTATTACATATATATTTATAATAATGGGAAACGAATAATTTCATTTTCTTGGGAAACGAGTTGGGAAAGTGAAACGGATTCCCATTTCATCCACTGCTAAAAACTCTTCAATGCTTCATTGCTTCTTTCTCTATCCACACAATCCTGTAACAATGGCTGCTTCTCTTCTCATCTCCCTCCCAAAGCTCTCACCTTTCTCTCCTCTCCGCTGCTCCCATGCCCTCCGATCCTCTCCTCCTCCCTTCTCCTTCTCCCTCAAATCCAATCTCAGCTCTTCAAGAGCCCTCTCTTCTTCCCCTCTCTTCCTTCGCTCTACTACCTCCTCTTCATCGCCTCCTTCCCTAGCCCCTCCCAAGCCCTCCATTGCCACTGTCTTTGCTGCCAAGGGTTACAAGATGAAGACCCACAAGGTTCCCTTCTTTTTCTACTTCATTTCCTTTTATAGTATTGGTACTATTCTGTGGGAATTTTTGTTTGGAATGCTCCTGGTTGGAAGGGTTTGTTTCTGTGTGAAATATCTTTGGATTTGTGGGAAATTAGAGGAAAAGGATAGAAAGTGCTATCTATTTTGTTTTGAAATGCTTGTAAATACTGTTTTTTTTTTTTTAAAAAAAAAAATCTAAGCCTAGTTCTTGGTTTGCTATTATCAATGAAAAAAAGGAAAAGTTCAGATTTTTATGTTTTGGTTTTCGTACCAGTATTATTCATGTCTTGTTGATGAGATTCAGGAGGAAAATTTTGATCTTTTTTTATTGTTGATTGGAATGACCTACTTATATGTGAAGTACTTGTAGAATTAGTACAAGTTATGCTGCCTTGATGAGATTTCTGGGGATATATTTGATTTCATTGCTTATTGTTGTTTGTGAGGCTTTGCTTCTATGTGAAATATTTAGTTGATTTGTTTTAGGGTGTCTTTGGATTTGGGGTGAAATAGAGGAAATGAAAGAGAATTTTATTGATGTAAATTTTTAAAATTGCTTATCAGTCTTGTTTTCTTCAATCCATGCATACCTTTATGTTTAGAAGGATTTGATTGAGATCCTAGTTCGTGTCTTGCTATTCTTAAAGAAAAAGGAAAAGTTTTTGAAGGTATTGCTATGGTGAGGAAACCCTAATGTATTTGCTGTCTCTGTTGGAAGGCATCAGCAAAGAGGTTTCGAGTGACAGGAACTGGGAAGATAGTGAGAAGGCGAGCAGGGAAGCAACACTTGTTGGCCAAGAAGAACACCAAGAGGAAGCTTCGCCTATCCAAGATGGTTAGTCCTTTTGGATTGATTCCTGTTTTTTGCTTACGATATTTAAGTTTATGTTGCTTATCTAAAAATAACCACAATTTATGTCAAGTATGAGACTATCCCTCATTTTTTTTAAAATCCCTTGTATTTAACATTTACAAGTTTTTTCCCTCATCAATTTAGTATAAACACAATGGCTTCATGGGTGAAAATATTATAGATTTCATTTGGCTAGTTTCCTTATGCCGTGTTTGCTTTTACCCATTCTTTGCCGTGCTTTGGTGTTTTGCCATTCATATGATGAATTGACAATCTTAACAATGGTTCACCCTTTCTTGAGTTTTTTCTATTTGATTTTGACATTCTAGTTTCTTTCACTTCTTCAAGTGCTTATAGCTACTGAGTGCTCAAAGCTTATCTTTCTACATATTGATTTGTCTTGAGTTTTTGAATCATCATAAAAGTGTAAACTCAGATACCATAGTTCTGTTACTGATGATGCTGTTTCTGTTTGAGAAACTGAGTCTTCATATTTGAAATTGCATATCCCTTGTCGACAATGTTATTGCTGAGAGGTAATTGATTTACATCGGATGAATTTCAACTGATCTTTTGGCGGTCTTGTATCTATATTTCAAACATTATTTGTAGAAACATTGTGTTGATTACTATCAGCTAATTTCTAACAATCTTATATGCAATCTCCTTTGCACCTCTGCACAAATATCCTTGCAACTGAATCAAAAGGAGTTTACTTTTTCGTCATTGAATGCTAATAATATATTTGTGATTCCTTCTGCAATGTTTTAACTTAGTTACAAACCATATCATATTCAGTAAATCATTGTGAATCGAACGATGAACTTGATAATAACAGCTTTATCATTTAGACACCGCTCCCCGATGGCTTAAAAAGGTAAAATCCATTCACCAAGATAAGAAATTATTGGTGTGATTTCAAGGCTCATTGTAAAATTCTATCTCAGATATAGTTTTATTAGAAAATTTGACTTTTCTGCCGCATTTTATGACATGAATACTTCCTCACAGTAAGCTCAGACACATGTTTTTTTTTAAAAAAAATTTTGCAGCATCCTGTGGACAAAAGTGACTATGACAACGTGATCGGTGCATTGCCGTATCTGAAAGTGAACCGGAAGGCGGCATAATGCCAGCTTCGATCATCTTACTTGATTTACTTATTTATTATGTTCAATATTTCATCGGTAGATAAAACATACCAACTGTATCTGTGAAGTTGTTTCATTTATTTCGACAAAGAGTTCTTCGTCTTGATTTTTCATGGTTACTCTTTGCATTTCTTTTTGTTCTTGAGTGTGAGATTCACTGCTGGAAAAATACATAAATATTGTGAATTAGAACTACAATTTTGCAGAGAACCCCCTGCATTCTTTGAGAATTCCTTTGACAAATGCGGAGATTTCAGGTACTAGTATTTTCTTTGTCAAAAGTTGATGGACTTGTTTGCAATTTTTTGTTTCTGATTTAGCCCCTCAAATTTCTTCTATTTATATGTATTGCTACGAGAAGTGGGACTTGTTTCCAATTATCCAAACTTTGGGGTGTTTTATGCAAAAACTATTTACGAAAAAGACCCTTTTCATTTAGAACCTCATAAAATTATCATATTTAACACCACGAATCAAGTTTTCCCAATTTCCCATCTCTCTCTCGTCTTCCAATGGAGTTCACAGCGGAGCAGCTTCAGGCCTTCAATGGCAGTGACCCCGTCGAGAAGCCCATCTACGTCGCCATTCGAGGCAAGGTCTACGACGTCACCTCCGGCCGCAACTTCTACGGCCCTGGCGGCCCCTACGCCGTCTTCGCCGGCCGCGAGGCCAGCCGTGCCCTAGCTAAGATGAGCAAGAACGAAGAAGACGTCTCCGGCGATCTTGATGGCATCACCGAGAAGGAGATCGGCGTTCTTGAAGACTGGGAACGCAAATTCCAGGCCAAGTACCCCATCATCGGACGCCTCTCCTCATAAAGGTTCCATCTTTTCTCACCTTTTTTATATGCTGGAATAAATGAGAAAAAGGTGTGAATTTTAGAACCTTGTTTTATGATGCTTTTAAGTAATTGTGCTTGTGTATTGGCTTTTAGTGCTTTCTACTTATGGATATGCTTTGTTGATGATGCTTTTAATTAACTTTGATTTCATCAATAAAGTTTATTTATCCTTTAATTACTGAGATTTGATTATTCATGGATGGGTGATTTTTGACTTTTTGCTCTTAATTAATGATTTGGTTCTAGCATTATGTGAATTTGTTTTTATAATTTAGAATGACGGGGGACTTGTAAAAGATGTTACAAATAGGATTAAGAAAAGTTGAGGGGAGCTTGTAGAATACCGTTTAGATTGAAAAGTAAGTTTTATAGAATAGGTCTACATGTCATAATGTTGGGCAGTTAAAAAATAACATACTCGAATTTTGGGCTTAGTTGAGATGAGAATGTTGATAACTTATATATATATAATATTACTAGGAAGTACTAATTAAAAAATAAATTTATTTAAAATAGATTAGATGCGGCTTATATTACTAACAAGTTGAAAGAGAATTGATTAAAATGATTTGAACATGCCCTTAGATGACTGGTAGATGCCCTATAAAAAAGGTGAAAAGCCCTTTAGATGGAGAGTTGTAGGAGAAGAGGTAGTTCTAAACCAACGACCAAATGGTCTATTGGTAATTTGGTATATGGGTCGTTGATAGAGTTCTTCACCGAGTGGTGAGAGTTCGATTCTCGGCTGAGGGCACATTTCTGGGAGATGTGAGCGGTGGTTGTTTGTGGGTGGTCCCAGCGCCCATATGTACGCGGTTTATGTTGTGATTTAATTCTTGTAAGATGATGGATGAAAAAATTTTAATTGTTCATGCTTTGATCATGGTTTGATCATTTTAGAGAGTAGGTTTTCTTTCAACCAAACTCTGATAGAATTTTATAAACCATTTAATTCCATCTTGAACAATACTTTGTGAAGTTCAGAAAAAACTAGTGATGTTGCTAAAGTGGTTAGCTTGTTGTTATTCAACATTTTGGTAAAGGCTTAAAGCTAATTGGCAGAATAGTATTTCTTTGCAAGTTTATGAGCTTTGACCAAGGTTCAAAGAAAGATTTTTGTAAAATGCTTCAAGAAAAAAATAATGAAAATTGTTTACTGTGTTTGGTTGAATGAATATAAAAAAAAAATTGATATCGCAAGTGGTTTGTTCTGTGTGATGCAATTTTTGTCTGACTTGTGCTCCTTTCTTTCCCTGAATCCATGTGCGTACCCTTTAGTTTGATTTGCAAGTGAAATGTTCTGTATCATGCCACTTTGAAGCACTCGTCTGAATTTTATCAAAATGGTTATAATGTTAGACTTGGTTAAGGCTCATGTTCTTCATATTTTGACACAAGTTTAACCATCGGTTGCCGAACACGATGAACACGATGACTCTCTTTTTCTCAACCGGACTTAGGGACCGGCTTGTTGTTGTCATTGATTATAATGTTAGACTTTGCACTTTTTCATTGCGCTTTTCTTACGGCATTGTAGAGGGTTAATTTTGATTATGCATTAAATTTCTCAAGTTAGTTCTTGTGATCGTTTTCGAAGACATTTCATTGCAAATTAGTTGTACCTTTACATGAATACTGCATTTCATTTTCATCTATGTGGTATTGAAAATTGGAAAAAAGATAGCATGTACACGGTTTGCTTATGCAATGTTTTCCTTTTGCAGTTGCATCGGTAGAAAATCAGATAGTTTTTACTGTTAATCTCATCGGCGGTTTATTTATTTATTGTTTAGATATACTATGTTTTGACAAGTGAAATTTATCATAAACTTCGAAGTTTGATGTTCTATATTGATTTGAGGTTACAAATTTTATTTTATTATTTTTTTGCTTTTTGTGGGTTATGACTTATGAGCACTAATATATCATTTTTGATGGACCTTATGTTAGTTTGTCTTTCATAACAAATTTTTAAAGGCTGTTAAGCTATTATAACTGATCCATCTCCGTACTTATTTGCCCTTAATTTTGACAAGAGATGTTTATGAAAAGAATAAAGAAAAAAATAATTTTATATATAGATATATATATATATATATATATATATATATAATGGTTTTTCAAGTTTATATATGTTAAACTCTTTTATTGGTTCATAAAATGCGGTTTTCATTTGACCTTGGTTGTGTCCATATATTTTTTTGTTGTTAATAAATATTAAATTGTGAAATACAAAAAATAAAAAAAATAATAAAAAAAAGTTGAGTCTTTGAGTCAAATATAAATTCATTTTTTTTTCTGGTTATTAATATCAATATTTGATTGTTTTCAAAAGAGTTAATCATATAATTCAATTAACAAATGAAAATTTGATTATTTTTGTTCTTCAATTGCTATAAATTACAAGCTACTTTTTAGAATTTATGGTGTTTAATAACTTTATTATATGAATTTTGTCAAATGTTATTATATGAATTGTTTAATCAGTTTGGTCAATTTATTTTAGTCTATTCATTATATTTATATTTAATCTTTTAATCTGAAATTTTATTGGGAAAATAAAACTTTTTTTTTATATTGTTCTCATTGAATTTTGCTAGTTTATGAGGTGTTTATAAATTCTTTTTATTATTATTATTATTATTTAATATTAAAGACTACAGTCAACATAATATTGTGAAGAGCATTTTTTCTATCCAAGATTGTATGGGAAAAAGAATTTATCCCGATTGAAGTCTGTAAATTATAGTAACTGATGCATTTTTTCACCGGTTTGTTCTTTTAAGTAACAATATTTATTGTTTATGTTAAAAAGAAAAAAACATAATAGTGTGTTTAATAATTTATTTCATTTCTTAGACTTTGTATCCATTTTTACAGTCATTTTTTGGGGCAGGTTTGAGTAGTCAATTATCTTGTGTCCTATAAAAATAGTTTTGGAGAGAATTTTTCCTTATTCTATGCAGTGCTCTTTTGTTTTTAAAAATGTTTTATTTATTTATTTAATAAAATTTTCACCGAGGTTTGATAGTTTTCTTACCGAAAGAATACTTGACTTTTATAAAAATATGAAAGTGATTGTTTTTACATTTTATGATTAACTTAATCGATTTCCTCCAATTTTTCACTAGTCATTATATGATTACTTTATTTATAAAACACATAAAATTTTATTTTAAAAAAAAAATCAAACATTCAATATGTGATTACATTGTTGTTATATAAAGAAAAATCATAAGAAGCAAAAAAGATGTGAATATAATTTGCAAACAACATGAATTTTGCATATTCTTTGCATGACTTACAAAATATTTTGATTACTCTATTTAGTTATTAAAACATAATAATTACCATAATCATGTTCTTAATTGTGAAGTCTAAATTGTGGTCATTGAAATTTTGCTTTACTATTTTATTGTTGTGAATGTTTTGGTTCATGAGATGGTAATTAATTAATTAATTATTCTCAAATTCATCGATGATTAGTAATTTATCTATACTCTTAAATTGATTTTTTTAAATTATTTTTTTATAATTGTTGGCATGGTTTGAGATTAATAAATTTTCACAAAATTTTCTTATAATACTGCAATGAAAGCTTTGAACAACTTAATTATTGAAAAACCTATTATCTAAAATTTTTTTCATTCACTATTTAATTCTTATGCATTTAAAAAAAAGGGCAAATGTTGGATTTATTATTCTCAAATGTATTATTTATTAGAAAATTATATAATTATTAACAACAATTGTTTGGTCTATTAATATTTATTCTTTGCGTAATATGTTCATTGCTCACTTAATAGACGCGTTTACATTACATCGCTCACTTAATAGATGCGTTTGAATCTTAATTAGTACAGAGTGAGTGCATAATAAGATAAATTTATTATACTTGATTCCACTTGTATTGCAATTTGAATGGTGCAGAGCCACAAAGCACAAATGATAAAATAAACATACATATGCAAATCCTACATAAATTAGTGTGAAGTCAAAGGCAAATTGAGATAAATGATCTCCAAATATTCCGGGGCATAAGGGCTCAACACATGAAGGTCAATAGTAATAATAATAACCAAACTTCTTTGAATCAAGATCTCATGGTAGAAATTCAAAGGAAAAATTATCTAATTAGTAGACTAGAAAAGCATAGCTTATTTACATAGACTCTAAACCTTATTGCAAAGATAAACTGATATGATGTGGTGCTTTATAATTGAGTTCATCTTTACAATATAGATATTTTTAGAATTCTCACCTATATAGAAAGCCATCATTAAATTGTACTTTTTGTAATATTTCCATGAATTGGGTAGTACTAGGCCGTGTGAAACCCCGTGTAATTTTCTGAAATTTTATTTTCTTTCTTATTGGTTTTCACCTTGATTTGCTTTTTTTTTTTCAAGCGCATAATAGAAAAATATGTCAAATTTACCAAAAAGGATAAGTTGAGCGTATTGAACAGTCGGGTTGGCTTTTTAAATTTTTTTTTTCTTAAAAACAACCATAACAAAATATGCATGAATTAAACCCAAGATCTCTCGGTGGTGTTGAGAAGTTATAAACAATTGAACTACAAATGATTGGTGTTAGATTACTACCAAGCATTATTATCATTTACTATTACAATATATTATTTTTATAACTATTATTCACCTCCATTATTAATATTATTTAAAATGAATGAAATTTATACCTAATTGTTTATATAGAAACATATTATTGTACAAAACAATATAATATAATTTCAATGGTGTGTACTAGTATAAATGTATTATTTATTTAAAACCATCAGCTTTTTTACAATAATTTTTATGTGTTTTTTTAAACGAATCTCTAAATTATTGTGTATTTTTAAACAATTATGGACTTAAAATCATAATATTATTTGAAATTTTGTTGATTTAATAATAAAGTTTTCACATAATTTTTAAAAAAAATTAATTATAAATTTTTAACCATTTTCACGTTAACAATATATTTTATCAAAAGAAGTCTAAATTAGGATAAATATATTCACTATGAGAAAATGTTACAACTATCGAACCATTCTTGTTTAAAAATTTTGGTAGGCTTATCATTTTGAATGTTTTTTTAGAAGAATAAATTTCTCATTTAATAACATTTCTTCAATTCGCATTGCTTAATGATTTGTTTAATCAAATGATTTTTAAAGATAATTATATTTAATCCCTTATCAATTAATATCTAGTTTTGAAAATATTATCAAAAATACTCCGTAATAAGTATTTTTAAAAAATGAATTGATAATTATAAAAGTTTTAGTTATTGCAATTTATATGAAATTATATTGGATTTTTGGGGAAAAAATTAGCAATAGTTTAACAAAAGTAGATTAATAAATGAAATTTTTTGATGATTTGGATTTATTTAAAATTATTTTAAACATTTTTGAATTTTAAACATCGTATTTGTTTTTTGAAAAAAAATTAAGATTGTAATTAACAAAATTCAAATTCATAACACCATTTTTATAACATTAATACTCTAGCCAACCTAACAACACATTTTTTTAATAAAACAACAAATTTTTCATTAATAATGTTTCTTTACTAAACTATATATAAACAATAAGTAGGACTTACACTATTTAAATTTAATCTCACATTGCTGAATCTAATAAAAAGGACATGGCAACTGCCTATAAAAAACAGTCATAGAAATAGGAAAACTTTGTTATTGATTTTTACATTTCTATTATTTTTTAAAATTGCATTTTATAATTTTATTTAAAAAAAAAAATTAAAACCTCTAGCCCATGAACTGACAAAGCCCAGCCCACTGGTTTGAGGTGTGCCCTCCGGCCCCAGACATATCAGAGCCTGATTAACCGGCTCGTGCCCTATCTCGATATTCAAGCACTTATTGATGCACGTAACCAAAGAACATGTTTTGGACTTGCGTGAAGCCATTTCATGACTCCACAACCAAATGATTATAGTGAAAGTAATTATAGTCCCATATCACCTAATCCTAATCAAGAAATTTTACACTCACGTATTTTCTAGTGTTGGTGTTTTTGTTCTAACCATCAACCACGTGTGTGTTGTGGGCCATGTGGTCATGTCTTTTTTTCCATTTTTGTATTGTTTCATTCTCTTTTTTCCTCTTTTGCCCATTGCTTAGCAACTTTTTTCTAGCCATTAGATTAAACCAAAGCCATCTATTGGTGAGATGCCTCCTATGTATAGGCATGCTTCTCAAGAACTCATACGCAGAATACGAGCTGAAAACCCTAGTAAACACACACTTTATTCACATCATCTGCTCTAATCCGAGCATACTCTTTGATTAGATCTTATTTTCCAATCATCTTTTTCTCTTCACTAGTAAGATCATATTCTCTTTTTTTCTTTTTATGGTCAAATCATATTCTTTTTTTTTTTGATTAGTTATAATTGTCGATTATCTCCTTTGCTAATTAGATCATACTCTTAGATTATCTCATTTCTTTTTTTGTCAAATCATATTCATCGATCATCTCCTATTCTTCTTTAGCAGGTCATACTTGCTAAACATATCCTTTTTTTTAGTCAGATCATACATTCTGATCATCTCTTTTTTTTTTCTTTAATCAGATCACACTCTCTTATCATCTCCTTTTCTTCTTTAGTCAGATCATACATTCTGATCATCTCTTTTTTTTTCTTTAATCATGTCACACTCTCTGATCATCTCCTTTTCTTCTTTAGTCAGATCATACATTCTGATCATCTCTTTTTCTTTGGTCAGATGCCAGATGCCACTCTTTGATCATCTCCTTTTCTTTTTTTAGTTAGATCACACTCTTTGATCATCTCTTTTTCTTTTTTAGTCAGATCATACTCTCCGATCATCTCTTCTTACCTAATCTGATCATACTCTCTTCTCATCTCCTTTTCTTCTCTAGTTAGATCTATAATTAGATCATACTTTGATCATAATCCCTCTTCTTTTCTCTCATTAGATATTTTTAGAATTCTCACCTATACAGAAGCCATCATCAAGTTGTAGTAGTAAAAGTACTTATGAGAATTTTTGTAATATCTCCATGAAATGGTATCATGCACATAGTCAAAGAACATGTTTTTGGAACATGAACTTGCGAGAAGCTATTTCATGACTGTACAACCAAATGAATCTAGTAGAACTAATTATAGTCCCACATCGCCTAATTAAGAAACTTTACACTCATATGTATTTTCTATTGTTGTGTTGTGGTCATCTGGGCATTTTTTTTTTCTTTTTTTGTCTTGTTTCATTTTCTCCTTTTTTTTTCTTTTTTTCTTCCATTGCTTATCTACTTTTTTCTAGCCATTAGATAAAAGCAAAGCCATCTATCGGTCGGATGTTTACTATATATAGATATGCATCTCAAGAACTCATATGCAGAACAAGAACTGAAAACCCTAGCAGACATACACTTTATTTTCATCATCTTCTCTTATCTGAGCATAGCTCTCTAATTAGATCTTACTTCCTAATCATCACTTTTTCTTCACTGGTAAGACCATATTCTCTCTTTCTCTTTTATGGTAAAATCATATTCTTTTTTCCCTGATTAGAGTCATAATCTTCGATTATCTCTTTTTCTAGTTAGATCATACTCTCCGATCATCTTCTTTTCTTCTGTATCGAGTCATACTTGTTAAGCATTTCTTTTTCTTCTTTAGTCAGATCATACATTCTGATCATCTCCTTTTTTTCTTTAGTCAGATCATACTCTCTTGATCATCTCTTTTTCTATTTTAGTCAGATCATATTTTTCGATCATCTCTTTCTTATCTGATCAGATCATACTCTTTAATTATCTCCTTTTTTTTATCTAGTTTAATCATACTCTCCTATCATCATTTTTTTCCCCTTTTTAATTAGATCTTACATGCATCATCTCTTTTTCTTCTCTGGTTAGATCATACTCAGATCATAATCCCCTTCTTTTCACTGGTTAGATCATATTATCCAATCATAATTTTCCCTTCTCTTGTTAGATCATATTTTCTGAATCACCGCCTCTTCTGTTAGTTAGATCATACTCCACAATTATTCTTGTTTTTTCCCTTATGGTTAAATCACATTCTACAATCATCTCTTCTTTTATTTCTTTAGATCACACTCTACCGTTATCTCCTCCTCCCCATTTGATTATACTTTATGGTCATCTCTTTTTTTCTTTTTTGAGATCAAACTCTCTGATCATCTCCCTTTTTTTTTCTCTTATTTGATCATATTCTCTGATTATCTCAATCTTTTTTCAAATTCATAGACTAGCTTTATCCTCACTGACATGTGCTAAATAAAGATTTTCTGTAATTGCAATTCATTCAATCTTAAATATTAACATGTTATCAAACCATCTTGCAGGGAGAGACGAAAACTATCATATTACAACGCACTCGAAATGGATTCTACCCAGGTTTGGAATTTCTAAATTTTTTATTTGAGTAGTCTACTATAATTGATTGTTTGTGTTTAATAACATGCTTTATTTTCAACATTTGATTGTAATAGAACAAGCTGAACACATTGATTTGTAATAGAAAAAAATGCACATTGAGCACTTATCAATACACATAGCCAAAGAACATGTTTTTGGAACATGGACTTGTGAGAAACTATCTCATGGCTATGCAACCAAATGAATCTAGTAGAAGCAATTATAGTCCCAAATCGCCCTAATCAACAAACTATACACTCATCTATATTTTCTAATGTTGGTATTGTTATTCTAACCATCAGACACGCATGTTGCCTTGCCGTGGTCATGTGGTCATCTCTTTTTCCTTTTTTGTCTTGTTTCATTCTTATTTATTCTTTTTTTGCCCAGTACGTTTAACAACTTTTTTTTTTATAGACATTAGATAAAAGCAAAGCCATCTGTCAATCAGACATCTCCTATATATAGCTAGATATACTTCTGAAGAACTCGTATGAAAGAACAAGAACTGAAAACCCTAGCAGACATACACTTTACTTTCATCATCTTCTCTAATCCGAGTATACTCTCAAATTAGATCTTATTACCGATCATCTCTTTCTCTTCATGGTAATTGGTAAGATCATATTCTTTCTTTCTTTTTTAATGGTCAAGTCATATTCTTTTCTTTTCAGATTAGGTCATAATCTTCGATTATCTCTTTTGCTGGTTAGATCATACTCTTAGATCATCTCTTTTTCTTCTTTAGAAGGTCATACTTGCTAAACATCTCTTTTTCTTCTTTAGTCATAACATACATTCTGATAATCTCTTCTTCTTTTTTTCTTTAGTCAGATCACACTCTCTGATCATCTCCTTTTCTTTTTTAGTCAGATCATACTCTCCAATCATCTCTTTCTTAATTACCTAATCTCTAATCATCTCCCGATCTATAATCATTTTTTTTCCTTTTTAATCAAATTTTACTTTCGCATCATCTCTTTTTCTTCTTTGGTTAGATCATACTCTCTAATCATTATGTTTCCTCTCTGATTAGATCATACTATGCAATCATATATAACTTTATCTCCTCTTGTTTTGATTATACTTTCTAAATCGCCTCGTCTTCTTTAGTTAAATCATACTCCATAAATCATATTTTACAATCATCTCTTATTTATTTATATATTTTTTTCTTTCATTAGATCACACACTTCGGTTATCTCCTCTCTATTCGATTATACTCTCTAATCATTTTTTTATTAATTCAAACTTCCCAATCATCTCCTTTTCTTCTCTTACAAAATCATGTTCTCTAATTATCTCCATCTTTTTTCAAGTTCACAGACTAGCTTTATCTTCACCAACATGTGCTAAATAAAGATTTCCCATAATCAGAATTCATTCAATCTTATATATTAACATGTTATCAAACCATCTTGCAATTGAAGGGAGAGACAAATACATTCATATTTCAACGCATTGGAATGGATTCTACAGAGGTTTTGGAATTTCTAAATTTTTTATTTGAGTAATTTGTTGTAATTGATTGTTTGTGTTTAATAACGTGCTTTATTTTCAATAAATAAAAAAATTAATGTAGTCTTCCAACTCAAAGCAAATTTACATTTTAGTGTTAAAAAAATCCCCAATGTATTCATGGTTTAACGCTAATATAAAGCTCCCTCCCTAAAATATTATTCTAAAAAAATAATTTCCTAAATTGGTTTTATCAAAATTTTACCTTTTGCAAGAAATTCTTTCATATGTGTGCGGTATTTTTTTTTTAAAAAAAAAATTATAGATTCCGGAAAAAAAAAGAAGTAAAAGATAGTTTTTTTTTCTAAAAATTTTATTTTTAATTTTTTTTAATAACATGTGTGGTAAATATTTCTTGTAACGCTCATAAATGAGTTGGCATTTGATGTCATGAAACATGTGATGCATTTGTTGTCATGTTAGACATAATATATATATATATAGTAATAATTTAATTTTCAAAATTTTATTATTATTATTGATTTAATGTAATTTCTTTAAAAAATAAATATATTTTTATAAAATTAATTTAATATGCATAGTATATTTTTTAAATAAATATATATATATATATCATGGTTGTAAGAACTGTATTTTTAATTCCATCATTATAAATTTTTTTATTTTTAAGTTTTAGATATATTAAAGTTAATATAAATTTAAAACATTAATGCACGTGCATGTCAAGGGCCCAATAATATTATTATATATAAATAAGCACTTTATGGCAAATCCGTAATATATGGAAACTAGCAGGGCAAAATAAAATCCTTTCCCTCCTTAATCCTTCCCGCCAACTCATTCCCGCCTTTTTCTACTTCCTCTATTTGAAACCCTAAATCACTAAAAAAAAATCGCAGTTTTGAAACCCTAGACAGAGACGAAGTAGAAGAAGAGCACGACGACGACGAAGAGAAGAAGAGGAGATATTGAAGATGTTCTACTCTCATACGTTTCTCGCGAAGAAGAGCCCTCTGGGAACTATCTGGATCGCTGCCCACCTCGAACGCCGCATCAAGAGGCCCCAAATTGAGGGCATTGACATCCCCTCCTATGCCGGTTCGTCTCCATTGTCTTCTCTTTGGCTTTGTTTTGATTTTTGAGAAATTTTGGTCTGTTTTTTGGGTTATTGTCTGTTGTTTTGAGGATTTTGTGATTAATTGCTTTTACCATTGGTGTTTCTGGCAAAAAGATTGAATCTTTTGGGTGATGAATTCGGTGAACTATTTTTCTCTTCTGTTAAAAAGATTTCTTGGTGCCATTGTGATTAATTATGATCTTCTTTTGGGTTTCTGATGTGTTGTTTTATGGATTTTGTTTCAATTTCTTGGTGCCGTTGGGGAAATTTAAAAAAAAAACCCTAATTTTCAGGTTCCATGGTGTTAATTTGTGTTATTTTTTTATGTTTCTGTGATTATCTTTAGTACGGAAAGATTAGCTTTGCTTGTTTTGTTGTTGATTTTTTTTTGTTCTACTTTAATTTTATTTATGTTGTCACTGAAGATATGCTTTGGAGTTTAATGCTCTTTATTTGCAATAAACAAAAATTTGATTTTGAATGATGGCCTCCTGTTTAATTCGTATAATTGAGTTCTCATGATTAGCATGCGTAGTTATCGGACAGTTTGAACGGTAATTTGATCATAATTTTATCTATTCATTTAACCAATGATTCTTAGAGTGATGATTACTGCTTTTCATGTTTCTCTTCAGACTGTATTATGTTTATGGAAGTACTGATATTGTATCATTGAGTTTTCATCATCAGATTTCCAATTTATCCAACAGATTTTCTCTATTCATTTAGTCCAATAATTCTTAGAATGATGTTTTTTTTTTTTTACTTTTCATTTTTCTCCTTAGACTGTATCATGTTTCCCGAAGTACCGATAGCCTTGAGGTTATCCGGGCACCTTCTTTTGGGCCTTGTGAAGATATACTCTTGGAAGGTCAACTACCTCTTCCAAGACTGTAATAGGGTGTTGTCTAATATAAGGACTGCAATCGCCTCTGCACAAGTTGACTTACCGGCAGATGCAAATCGGGCACCATTTGAATCCATAACCTTGCCTAACACTTTTGCACTTGATGCCCTTGAATTGGAAGAAAGTACTTATGAAGCAGAGTAAGCGTTAATTTATATTCTTGTATTGGTGCCTTTTAACTCCATTATGCTGATTTGGTTTTGTTTTGTTTGCAAACAGTGGCCCAGATAAGAATCGATCTTCATATGAAGAGATTACTCTGAATGGTCTTCTACTATCCTTTTCATCCTTGCTGATCTTCTACAATTATAAGTTGATTAACATTGATCTACATCATGTGCAGACACTATTCCTGCTGAAGGAGCTCAATATGAGGCTTTCTACCTTGAAGAGGTTTGAAATTGATCAGTTGCCATGCCTCTTATTCTCAGTTCATCATTTGCGGAGGGTCTGCTTATATTCATTTCTTTTGATTTCTTATATTTCAGGAGTTCAGGTTCGATCCTTCTCCCCAACCTGTGCCAGCGGACAATGAAGCTATACCAATGGATGAAGAGTATGTTCATATCTTACTGTGAAGAATATTTGTATAAAAATCAGGAGTTTGTGAAACTTCATTTCAAGGTATCTTTTCTTCTTGCAGTATTTTGCCTTCAGGAGAGGTTGGTGTTGATGCTACTGCCACTCCAATGGAGCACGTAATGGCTCCGGCTGATCAGGATGTAAGTTCCATCCCAAGTGTCAGCGAGGCACAACAAGCTTCTCAAGAGTTCCCGGAGATTGATGTTATGCGTGATGCTGTGGACAATCCTGATCCAGTAGCATTTCAAGAATCACCCATCAAGAACATGGACTCTGGTGGTATGGCTGATACTTCTATTCTTTCTCCACCGGTTGAACATGTATTGGCTCCTGAAGCTGGACTGGCATCCTCTACCGCACATGTTCAAGCATCAGTTACTGCTGGATCTTTAGATGATCCTAAATTGACTAACACAGGAGTTTCTTTAGGTTGGTTGCTTTCGTCATCTTTCTATCGTATTTATGTTTGATTATATAGTTTTTGGTCAATGATATCTTTCTGAATTTGTATGGCTCTGTTTTGATGGTAAAGAACAAGCTGCGCCTGACTTTGAGCTAAAACCCGCTCCCGCTGTCAAGAGAAGGAGGGTAAATGCAAGAAAGAAAGGACAGTATTTCGATGAAGAGGTTATTTTGAGTAATGAGTAAGTACTGTCTCCCTCCAATTGCATTTCTTCTGGCACTTACATTCGATTGCTTGACATTTTGATTATCTAGTACCCTACATCAAACTTATATCGATGGACTTATTCATTCAGTTCACTTTTTGTTATGTGTTGAACAGGGTGATGAGAGAGCAGCTTGATGATACTACCAGGTTGGTAAAGAAGCGAGGCAAACTCCCCGGTTCGAGTCTGGATATATGGAGGTTTCGCAAGGCACAACAGAAGGAGAACATTTTCAATGAACCCTTGCTTTCCGGTGAACTAATCATAAATCAACTGATGTTTTACTGTTGTTGTACTTTTGTTATCATCAACCAATCGATGTTCTTTTGCAGGAATGAGTAGTGATCTCCAGAAAGCTTTCAATAAAGCCTTTCCCTGTGTGAATGTCAATGATCCCTTCGCCTTTGAGGCTCTGCCAAGATCACCAAATGCAGAGGCAGAAAATGCGGCACCTGAGCTAGAAATGCAACCTGAACAAGCTCAGTCTGATCATCAAGTTGATATGGACGTACCTGACTTCACCACTCCTGATGTCGATCGATCATCAAAGCAACCTCAATCCATAGATGTTGTTGGTGGAAATTTATCTGATTTGGTTCCTTCTCCGAGCAAAGGAGGGGATTTTACTCAATTTGACAGTAATATAGGTTCAACTTCTCATGTTGGAGGCACTTTTGCCACTGAGGAGACAATGCCTGCATTTGAAGCTCCTCCATCGGCTGAGCCGTTTGGTTTGGAACCTGAAACACCTTTAGCTCATTCTGAACAATGGCCTGTTAATGACCCTGTCCCAGAGTTCGCCACCATACAAATTTCTGCAGAAAAAGAAGTAAGAACGACAAATTATTTGTTCTTTATTTTTGTTTTAATTTGTTTCAGCATTGTCTCTGATGTTATCTTTCCTGCAGGAACTGAGTTTCTTGGAATCAAGTAATGCATCATCTGGTAAGTTCCAAAACCAATACATATTCATTGCGATTATTTCTTTTTTACTACAATAATTGCACTAATATGATTAATTTGCAGATTCTGAACAACTGAATGTTGAGAACATGTCTTCAAGGACTAGGTAAAATCAAAATTCACCTTTCTTTTTGAGCATATATAAATTCTCCTTGTAATTACTCATTGATTTCAATGATGTCTGGCTCAGAGCTGTTGCGCAATATTTAAAAAGCCATTCTCCGGCAACTCAAGCTTCGAAAGATCCTACTGGAACTCTGAGCTTAAACAAGATTCTGGAAGGCAAAACAAGAAAGATATGTGCAAGGATGTTCTTCGAAACCACGGTAATAATTTTCTGTTCATTAAATTAGCTTGTTTCTGAAAGACGTAAAATCACAATCCTCGCAATCTTGTGCTTTCAGGTTTTGAAGAGCTGCAATCTTATCGATGTCAAACAAGATGAACCTTATGGTGATATTTCAATTTCACTGAAGCCTTCACTTTCAACAACCGAATTTTAAGTTACTTCTCATCATCTCAAACTTTTTGCTTTCCTCTCTAATTTGAACAGGTAAGGATACTGAATCCTAGTCTTTGAAATGTTTCAGTAATTTTTCATTGAAGGAAAAAAAAAAAATTTAGTTAACAGTTTTCATTCTTCTTTTTTTCTGCAGTTTTGCTGAACCAGATCAGAATAGAAATCTGGAATTTTGAATGCAACTCTATAAATATTTTCTTTATGTACATTCCATCTATATATATTTATTGTAATGATTGACAAATTTAAAGCTATTTAATAATGTATATATTTTTATTTCTCAATTTTTCTGATGCTCTGCATTGCAGGAAAGCCAAAGTTTTTTTTTTTTATTTTCTTTTTTATCTGAAGAACAAACTAAAACAGAGAGAGAAAACAAGTACAATGATATCATCAATTCTGATGATCATAACCACAAATCTCTTTTGCAAACCCTAGTTTTGACCCTGCAGAATCATAAACAACCCTCAAATTTTTCTGCTGAAAATTCCCAATGATCCCAACTTCATCTTCACTCTCAAGACTTGAAACTGCCAAACAAACCTGAGAAGCATCCCTCTTAACAATATACAAAATCCCAGTAACATCCACAGTCAATTCCACATCTCCCTCAAACTCAAACTTCATTATTGGCACCTTCACTTCCTCATATTCTGAAAGATCAAAACAAGTGTCCAAGATCGAAAAAGACGGCGCCGGAGGGTACCCGGAAAACCGCTTAGTAAACACATCCCTCAAAGCTCTGTACACTGAAGGAGCAAGTCTAGTGATCACAGTTCCTGAATCAATAAGAACTCTTCCATTAAACAACCCTTCGGTGAGTCTTTCGCCGCCAATGATCATTCCGGTGAGGTTCACAAAGTAGAATGGCAATTTAACAGGACCTGAAACTAATCTAGTGTATGAAATTGGGGTTAGATTTCTATAAAGAGAAGAATCATTGCCTAGAATTAGTGAACCAGATGAATTGAATGCTCTTGTTGGCAAGCAGTAAGAGAAGACACCTCCAAACTGATTTATAGTTTGAGAAACAAGAGACAATTGTGTTCTACCAAGTCCTATTATACCCGAAACTCCCCCGAAAAGACCGTGATTACTCCGGCCACAACCGAAGATGAATTCTTCAACAGTTATACCTCCAAGATTGATCTTATCCTTGCCAAGAACACCAAGAGTGTAAGAACCATCACCATAGCTCAATGCATAGCCACAGTTTGCACCATTGCTGGTGCAACCACTAGTAATAGGCTTAACTGCAATGCATGTTGATGAGTCACATGATATGTTTTGATAAGATGATGATAAGTGAGGATCAAAAACAGGGTCTTGTTGGATGTAGCAAGAGAAACAAGGCTTGCATTGTGTCCATGTGAGATCACTACCGGTGTCGATGATCATCGTCATTTTTCTATTTGCTAGCTTGATGCTAACAATGTAGTTGAGTGTTTTGAGCAGAATTCCTGACTTCAATGGGATTTGAGCAGCAGACTTTGAGATTCCTATGAGTTCATCTTCATGAGACCAATGCCTTTTGTGCTTCATTTCTAGTATTATGCCATTTTTCTCTCTTCCTATAGGATTAATGAAACATAACACATGATAAGAATACATACATACATACATACATACATACATATATATATACATACACATATAAAGAAATTAAGAAATTAAAGTAGAAAGAATAGGAGGAGATTACTTGATCTTGGAGGGAGGAAAGAGAAAGGAGAGTTGTGGTAGGGAGGATGAGTCCATTGAGGAGGTTGTTGTGAAGAGGGAAGAGGAGGTGGTTGTCTTGGTGGAGGCAATGGACATGAATGGATGAAAGAATGAAGAGAAGGAAAGGAAGTTGCTGCATGGTTTTCAGCATTGTTAAGCTTACAAGAGATAAGGATGAAGATGAAGAAGAAGATGAAGATGAAGATGAAGTGAGAAACAAGAGGATTAATTATTGAATAGTCACGGGAGCACAAGTGTATGTTTTATGGGAAATATGTTTGTAAATGTTTATTAACTTTATTTTATATATAATAAATTTAGAATGATTAGGATGGAAAAAAGAAATGGATGAAAAACAAAAAGAGTCACGAGGAAGTAAGAGTGTGGGGAGCAGAAAGTGTTGGATTCTTTCACTGACAACAAAAAGAGTCACAGCTCACTTTCTGCTGTTTTTGTGCTCTGCATGTTTGGAGAGTTGGAGTTTTCTGTGCATGGCCACCATGCACCAAATTTTTAGGCTTGTAGACTTGTGTGGATGATGATAAACTTGAGTGGATAAATATCATATATATATTTATATATATATTTAAAAAAAATGTATAGAAATCATGAAAGATTATTAAGTTTTGATATATATATATATATATATCATATTCATCCTTATAAAATATCTATTCTATATGGCAAAGGGTAAAAATGTAATTTTCTTCTGTAGGGATGTGAGTGTGAGCAGCAAAAGAGAATGCAATTCCTAATTGAAAAGAGTAGAAATAGAATATATTCAAGCCCATAAAGAGAGGGTAAAAGTGTCATTTTCTTATATATGTATGTGGGTTAAAAAACAAAAAAAAAATTGGAAGATTCATGGAGACAATGTAATTCATTTATGGAGACAATGTAATTCATTTATCAAACAAATGGTAGCAAGAAATATTTCATATCTGAAATTTATCCTTCACAGAGTGCAATAGATGGCATCCCATATTTACCCCTATGAACACCTCTTCCAAGCAAAGAAGGGTAAAAGTGTTATTTTATCTTCATGGTAAAGCAGAGGTTAAAAACCACCCACTAGAAAATCAAGAAACAAAACAAATTTTGATATCTCAAAGGCTCATAGCCATCCATGTAAACAACAGTTCTTCCATACGAACAAGGGTAAAAATGTCAATTTTATTATCTAAGGTCTTAGATATCAAAAAAGAGACAAAACAAAACCCAGAGAACCAACTAAATTCATCAAAAATGAAAAGAATCAAGCAACAAAACTTCATTGTTATTTCAAACTCACCCCTATAAACATCACTAGTTGTTCCACACAAACAAGGGTAAAAATGTCATTTCCCTTCCATCTAAAGCCAACACAAATTCATCACCAAAAAAACAAAAACAAAAAAATCATATCATCAAGACAAGGCATGAACTCCAAATTCCAGATTAAGTTTGGCAAATGAAAACCATCATCAGTGAGCATTTCAGAGCATATTCAGAGTCTAATTACAGCAGAGAAGTTGAGACTTTATATATACATAAGAAAAGAAAAAAAAGTAAACTAAATCATCATATGTACAAACATACCCCTCCCACCAAACTCCATTAATATATCTGTACAGTTAAAGCTTTCTCTTCCTTCATTTCAGCCATTGGAAGTGATCAGGAAGGATTTAAGGAGATGAATGAATTGTGTCAGGTAGCATGGCTACTGTCACTAGATAATATTCACAGCCAATTGGAAGATTATAAGGGTTTGACGCGAACCGCGGCGATAACCGGTTGCTGCTTTCGGCGCTTGACATGTCCATTTGATCACCGTGTTCCATCCGAGGTGATGCTGCGGGTCTCACAGTCAGTCTCTCGATGTGCACAACCTGCCCGATTATGTAATTCGGTCTAGCGGGATTGTGTTCAGTGAAGAGAGCGACGGATTCCGGCGAGAGGAAGTAGCTTGAATGGTTCCTGTTGATTGCTTCGTAATGACCTGCAGAGTTAAGCACGAACACGGCGAGTTCATGGAGTTCCAGATGACCGAATGATATTTTTTCCTTGTTCGCCTGTCAAACACAAGTCACAGTAAAAAATTCTGTCTATGCATTTGAGAGAAACAAGAAGCATGTGTAAACAAACCTGTCTTTCTAATTGTAATTTTACACGGAGATTTTGTACTAGCTCTTTCTTTTCATCCAATTCTTTTAAGATATGCGACCGTGCAGCCTCGGCCCTTGAAAAGCAGTCATGGAGCTCAGAACGGTTCTGCATGATTATACTGACTTTGTCAGCAAGAACTCTAATGCATTCTCGGAATTCGGCATTGTTGTCGTCTTCATCATCATTAGCGGAACTGAAACATCAGAGTATGAAAGAAGTGTAAGAGAAATCTGTTCAATAATTCAACATCAAAATGCCAACCGTATACATAATATATATATATTTCCAGGAAATGTGTCGAGGAAACAGCACAAAAATTACAATATCTAATTTTAGTTAAATGGGTGGGAGACCCTCAACAAAACCTAAAGGTGCAAAGTAAAGTTCATCACAACATGTGGAACTGATCCCTAATCCAAGCAAGAGCTGAATAGAATGATTAAACAACCTGTTTTGAAGATAAACATACTGTCACTAGTTGATCAAATTCATCTTTTTATATCTGACCAAGATATAGATACAGGTAGGGGTGTTAATTTTTCAACATGTTCTCGATATAGATTCAGATGATATAAGTTGAATGGAATTGTGATTCTTGTTATCGTTTATAGGAAACCCAAAAGCTGAGGTAATGATAAAATAATCTGACAACAGAAGACAAAAATCTCAAACATCCCAAATAGACAACTCAAGTAAGCTGTGTATTTCCTTGCGTACCTGGCCAAAGAGAGAGATAAAGATCGCAATGAGTCTGCAAAACTAGCGACTGGGACTGAAGCAGTAACACAGACACGGAACCTTTCAAATAGGCCACGCATTTTCACAGCAGTGGCCCGTAAAGCACTATATTCTGAAGCCCTTCGCTCAGCAGCACAAAGATGGGTGTGTGCTTCTTCTCTTGCTTCATGTAAACGATTCTCCAAGTGTGCGCAATTCATCTGTTTCACAGATAGGAAGAAAAGAGAAAAATTCAGGGAATTTACAAGCAGAAATCACACTTTTTTAAACCTGAAAATGGAACAAAAATGACATGCAAGAGAAATAAACAATTTGCATGTTCAGAATTATCAGTTATCAATGTCTCGAATATTTTTCCACCTAAATGGACAGTTTACCAAAGAAAAACTTGAATATTTTTTTAACCTGGGATTCATCAAGGAGATTTTTGCTAATCTCTAATTCTCTTGTGCGGGAGCTGATCTCCTCCATGGCTGCTTTAAGTTTGCTTTCAGTCTCATTGCATTGCTTTGACATCTTGGAGAGGGTATTTTGTAGTTCCAAAACAAATTCATCACTAGCTTTTGACACTGAACCTGTTTGACCACCAGTTTCATGTGGTACCATGCCAGAAGAGGCCTCATCAGAAGATTTATTTGTCTGGCTCACAGTCAACTGGGTTGTCATCATTTTCTCCACTCTGTCTGCCTCACAGAGTTGATTGTTCTCCAAGTCAACTTGGTGTTCATCACGTGATGGTTCCATCATCGAAGAATCCATGAAATTGCGAGCAGAATCAACTGGCTGCATATTAGATGTTATGGACAAATCTGTCATGTTCTCATCTCCGCCTTCTCTAGGTTTCACTGACTGTCCGGTTACCTGATCAAGCTTTGCTTCTGATGACGCAGATGTAAAAGAAGCATCTTCCATAGGTTCAGTAGATGCCTCACGCATGTGACTTTCAGCGTCCCCAGATAGTTGAGATTTAAGGCCATCAGTCTTTAAAGCTGAGAGGATACATTCAGAGGCATCTTTACTAGCTGAAAGCTTTTGCCCTTGCATATACTCATCAGACAGTCTTTGCTCAAGCTCTTGAATACGTTTTTCATATGAAATGCACTGTGCTTGCTTCAACTCCAGCATTGCCTGAAGCTGCTTCCCATATTCATCCTTCAAATGAAGAGCTTCAGCCGTCTTCTGATTCACAGACTTCAGAATATCATCTCGGTTGACATCATCTATTGAGCTATATCCATATTCTGCATCATAAGAACAGATGAGGGCAATTGCTGTTGCAAGTTCTGCCTTCAACCATGCATTTTCAACTTCCATCTTGCTTGTTCCAGCAATATCCACCGACTCACAATCACCAAGAAACTCCACAGAGTCACTCTTCACTTTGTTATCCACAGGAACTTCTCTAAATTTTGAGAGATTAGAGCTTTGACTAGATCCGGCTGAGGAGCCCTTTGGTAATGGATTTCGCTCATGTTTAGACAGGGAACCTGCAGCACTCACTGGTGCAAGTCTGTCAACATCAGCAATATCAATTTCAAGCAAGTTAGTGTCATAAGGAGCTATATTGACATTGCATGGGCTGGGAGAACCAAACAAACCCATTGCCATAATTGTTTCTTGGGGTAAATATTTTCCCCAAGATTTCAAGAATTCCTCACGTCTTTTTATCTCTGCCTCCCTCTCCATTGCCAGCCTTTCAGCCAATTGTCCAGCCTGGCCCATGTACAACTTCAAAGAAGACTTTCTTCGCACCACCTCAGAAAGGCAAGCTCTGTAGGCATGGTATAGTCCGTTAACAAATTTTAGATTTTCAAAGTCTTTGTCTTGTTGTCCCATAGCCTCCTGGAACACATGAAGCTTATTTATCATCGATTTAATGGTACTTTGAACAGATTGAACTTTTTGCATGCACATATGCACTTGGTTGTTCATGTAATTTTTCTTGTTCTTGCATTTATCTAGGAGCTCCAACATGGCGTGATCACAGTTCCGCACCTTGGGAAGTAGATCAGTCTCATGAGCATTGTACTTTGGACCTAGATTTGAAACTGCAATATGTGATCTAGGGGAAGCAGATACTTGGCAGTTCAAATATTCATCAGCAAGATTCTTGACCTCTGTAACGTCTTTACTGCAATGCGAACACACAAATATAAGGGAACACACTCAGCAAAGTTCACAATGATGAGTACTGAGCAATATCAACACTTCACATAAGTGAGAAATGACAGAATAAAAAACAAACTCCTCTTAGAACTATTTAAGCATCTGCAGTGTTATATATCAGCGTGTCCAATCAGGTTCACACGCAGATGTATATTTCTCATGATGACAACATGCAATTCAAATATAACAGTCATCCGCATTGTTTTGCAATGCCACATTAAGCTTCTTAGTTAAAATTATATTAATGAAGAAACAAATTGCTTTAATGGGTGTTTGGATGGTTTCTGTAGTAGTATAAGCTGTTCGATTTGGGTAGCCATAATCCATTCCTAGTTGAATAAAGATGCCAAAAAAGGATATATCTATGCATATATGACAATCCTTTATAATCCTATTTTGTCAGGGCAATCATAGGGCTGACCTTACAACTTGCTAATATAGAACTCTTTTGTTGATACTTCAAACCAAACAAATACAACAGAACATTGATAATTCAAGTGACAATAAAAGAACAAAAGAAAAGAACGAAAAATAGCTTACCAACGATAAATGTCACAAACTAACCTCAAAGTTTGCATTATAGTGTTTTGCTGATTGAGAATTTCCTCATGTTCTTTGATAGCAACCTCCAGATCTTTGCTTCCAGTGAAACGCATGCAAGCAAGAACACTATCAACACTTCTCCCCAATCCCATAAGGTCCATCCTTGATTCCGAAACTTTGCCCTCAAAATTCCTGTGTGATTTCATGCATCCATTACAAGATTCCTCCAACTTATCCCCCTTCAAGAAATCCAACAAGCACTTCCTGGACGAAGTCTGAATCACAGGATGAAGCTTCACAGTTCGCAACCTCTCAATGTCCTTTCCCAAATTAGCCAATACTTCCGAATGGCACCTGTTCTGCTGAGAATAGCATCGGAAAAACTCAGTGTACCTCACCTCCAACTTCTTAAAAGTTTGAGCAAGATTTCCACGGACCGTGTCCAGCGCTCGTTCCTGCACCTGCTGCTCCCTCAAAAACCTCTTGCAAATCTCAAGTTTGTTCTGGGCAGACCCATACATGGCATTGGCAACCTGAAAATGGTGTCTAAACATGCGCTCATATGAAGCCAATGCCTTTACAGCAGGATCAGAGGCATCATCCAAAGGGTGTGGGTTCTTCGCTGGCGAAGGAGCTGGAGGAACCTTAGCTACAGGCACTTCAATGGTTTCACCAGGCGGACAAGGAGCCGTCGGCAAAAGACTTGATCTTTTAAACAAGAACACCTCAGAATCATCACGAGGGAGCTTGTAGTAACCCAATGTCTGATGAGTTTCAAGCACAGCATCGCTGGAGAAGAGGATCTGGTCACTGATTTGAATTCCATTAAGATTATTAATGGATCTTTGGATCAGTTCCACAGTGGTTGATTCATCGCATTGGAATTCGAAGCTGTGGCCGTTCTCGGCGAGGTGTACTATGAGCGTGGGGATGTACTCCTCGGTGACGGTGGATCCCAAGCTCATCTTGGCTGAGAGAGAACCCTAACGAGCAAAACCAGAGGACCAAAATCCAATCTTTGATGAACTCATACGAATCAAAGCCTCAAATTGAGAGATTTCTCACTGGGAAAAAAAAATCTAATAATTTTTCAGAGAGAAATCAAATCTGCTCGAAAAGCGGAGCCAGAACCGCAAAAAAACAAGCACAAATTCCGATCCTTCGTCAATGCACAGAGGATCAAAACCGTCCCAAATCAACTCGAACAACGATTTCCTCACCGATAAAGGAAAGAATTAAAACCAAAAGTCCCACTCCAAGTCGTCTCCAAAGTCAAAAAGATAACTCCTTTTCTACAGCCCTTCGATCCTTCAGCAAAAAAACCCTAATCCACCGAGAACCACCGAAACCCTAATTCCAGATCAAAAGCCTCTCCAGCGCCCAAAAACAACAAAGGCCTCACCTTTCCTATCCTATCCGCTTCCCAAACAAAAACCCAGAGCACAAAGAAACGATACCTTGCAAAACCCAATCAAACAAGCGGATTTCACACGGAAATCCAACCAGGAACCCTAGAAAAGCAAGAAAAGCAAACCCCAGAATCAGTACAACCAAAAGGTGACTTGGTAGAAGCGGAGAAGGTTTCCACGAAGCAATCAACGAAGCAGAACCCAAATTGGGGTTAAAAAAAGGGGAAAGAAATCCAAATTGCACGTTTTGAACGCGATTAGGGTTTGGAATTTGGGAGAAATTTTGGGTAGGCTCTCCCTCAAAGGAGCCGCCTTTGAACTTTGGCCGAGATTGAACTCTGCCCCTTCAACTTCAACAATGAGAAGAGTAGATAGACTCATGAAATCATAAATTAATCACTTGTTTATATAAAAATTTCATTTTAATTAATTATTAATTAATTATTATAAATTTCATGAAAATTTCTCAATTTTTATTATTTGACTTAATTAATAATAAGTCAATCAAGAATTATGACTTTTTAAAAGGAAATCTAATTTAAAATTTAATTAAATATTAAAATGATTTTATATATAATTAACAATAATTTGAATTAAACATTTATATGTTTTTTATTGGTAATTATCCTTTTCTTATATTTATACAATATTTTAAAATAAGAAGATCAACATAAATATAAAAAAATAGTATATATATATACATACTTATATTATATTGATTAACTTCTAATTTCTAAATTATGAAATTTTCCAACCAAACAATTTCCTTTCATTAATTAAAGGAATTTAATTTTTGAAGAAAAAGAAGCTTAAAATGATTAACAATGACCATCTTTTATAATTAATTTCTTATGATAAATTTTATTAGTTAAAAAAAGGGGGGCCAAAAGTGATGAAGCTCATGGACATTAGTTTAAGAGAGAATTATTCCATGACTAAAAAGGTATGAGTTATAAAAGATTAAAAGAAGACTTAGATAAAAAGAAAGCATAAATGGGAGGATGATTAAGGTTAATGATCAATCTAATCACTTGGTTTAAAAGTTAAACAAGACACTTAATTTAGAAGGGGAAAAGAATGAAAATGAAATGCATTTAGGTCATGCATCATTGTCTTTGGATTCCATTAAAATTATATTTTTAATTTTTCATAAATATATTTTTTTCATGAAGTAAATATTTAAAGTATAAAATTTATTTTGTATGGCTCAATAAATATTAGTATATTGTAAAGTGCAAGTAATAGTTGATCCTCATTATATATATATATATATCTATGAATACATAATATGTATAAATATAAACATAAATAATATAAAAATAAAGTGAAAAAAATATATCGGATACACTTTGATTTAAGTTCATTTTTTTATTCCTTCTTTTCATATATATCATTTATAATAAATGAGTAGGTATTTATTTATAGTCTTTCAAGAGAAAAAATGAATAGTTAAAATTTAATTCGATCGAATTGTCTAAAATACATTGGTAACTGTAAATAATAATAGTATTGATGGCTGCTACAGTTTGCCGATTGTTACAGTAGAATGTGACCAGTTGTTACATATAGTAATGTTAATCGCTACAATAGCATCTCTGATATACTGCTGTCGTTTGCTACAAATGACATACACTATTTATAGTATTCATACCATAGTGTAAATTAAATTAAAAAAAATTATCTTATATATATATATGTGTGTGTGTGTGTATGTATGTATGTATTAAAACTTATATATGTATGTATCTATTAAAACATGAAATGCTATTTTTATTGAATGAAATTATTGGAAAAGTTATAATTAAATCAAGAATAACCACATAATTAAAATTATTGGATTCTTTGTTTATTGTATTATATTAGTCGGCAATAATTGACTAATTTGGGTCATTAATTGGCTTAATTTTTTTACATTCACTCTTAATTTCTTTAATAATTTATAAATATAATTACTACAACAAAAATGGAAATTATACATCAACTATCCTTTTATTATTAATAATTATAAATTTAATAAAGCATATTTCAAAATATTGAAAAATATAAAATGAACAAAACATTATTAATTAGTAAAGTTATTTTCATTGCTTGCACACATTGTAATGCCAATGGTTATTATGTAGAGTTTTTATTGAGAATTTAATAAAATAAATATTTATGCATATCATCAAGGACCGGAGATTATATAAAAAACCAAAACTAAAGACAAATTAAGACGCTTCTTGGTTATTTACAAAGATTATTATTATTATTATTATTATTATTATTATTATTCTAATATTTGCCCTCTCTTGTTAATGAATTAGAACTTTTGTCTTCATTGAGTGTAATCCTTTCCTTTGTTCTCTACCAAATAGACTTTGTTTATTTAGGTCCATGTGAGATCTTTTCTCTTTATTATTATTATTATTATTATTATTATTATTATTATTATTATTATTAACAAACACATCACATGTCCAAGAAATGTAGCTTTCAATCCCTCTCTTAATTCTTTTTCATTAAATATTATTTTGAAAATTAGTACGAAAAAAGACATATTCAACTCATTTTCAAATCAATAATTCACAAACTGTGTTTAGGCCGAATAAGTCATGGAAAGTGACGGTTTAATTATATATAGGTATCGATGATAACTTTGTATAAAGACATAATTATATATATTTGACACCGACTTAATGTCAAATATTTAAATAATAATCTAACTTGTTTAATTTACAAATAAATTATATAACTTTCTTTCCCTGTAAAGTTCCATGAAATATGCCTAATAATAAAACAAAGATAATATTAGTGAAAAAAAATATTCATATTGTAGTACAAGAGTATATACCACAATTATTTTAGTTATATTAGGAAATTGCAATCAAGAAAAATATTTGTATTGCAATTATGCCTAAAAAAATTACATTCGAATCTTTTAAAAACAAATATAAATTATATAAAAATATTATGTGATATTAAATCAATTTTTTAAACTATAGACATAAAAAATCATTTAAAAATATCATGTGATATTATTCCCTCAAACAATTATGAGCTTGTAATAAAGTTGTCTAAACATTGTGACAATTAAATCTAACAATTAAATCTAGCAAATATATAACAGATGAACCAAAGTATTTTTTTTTAAAAAAAATTGTTTTTAATTAGCTTTAGTAAAACAAAACAAACTAAATTGAAGTAGTTAAAAATTTCATATGCTAATAAATTAAAGAAATAATATCTTGATGTGGAAAAATTGACATTAGAGTGGCCCAATGTTAGTGTGACATTGGATATTATTTAAACGTGGGAAAAACATTAAAATAAAAATAAAAATCAATACACACAACATCATAAATGTGAGCGACATGAAAAATTTGACTTGAAAAGCAATTCCAATTTGATGAAGGGACATTCAATTGCTTTTTTTTTTTTATTCATAAAAGGCATGCATGGAAGCATTAGTAATTTGATGTTTGTCTTTAAATTAATTATTATATTTGGTGGAACTTTTGAGCTCTTGTTTTTTTGATTCATTTGGAAACGAGTTCTTTATATTTTGGTGTTAAAAAAAAACTATTATTATTTTTATATAAATAGTCTACATATTGATTGATAGCATGTGAAAATAACAAATTTTTGTAAATAAAAATTATAGAAAAATTATAATTTGTGGTGATGATTATGAAAACGTGGTCGGATATTTATAAAGCAAACTTTTTAATTATTGCCCTATGAAAGCAGACGTCAAAGTTGTTGTTTTGGCAGATGTGAACTTAATAAGTGAATTTTTTTTTTTAATTTTAGAATATTTAAAATTTTAAAGTAGCTTGTGCTTTAATTAGTGTTTTTTTAACTTAATAAGTGATTAAATTTTGGTAAATTTGTCAGTGGATTACTCCCTCCCTCTCTTTTTACTTGTCACATTTACCTAATTCACTTTCGATTAAAAAAATTTAAATACAATTAGTTGGTTATTTATATTTTATATAAAAATTTATTACTTTTCAAAACTACCCATATTTAAGACCTCACTAGTAGAGTATATAATTTAATGCTCAGTTGATTGTGATTTATTGAAAATTGTATAAGTATATTAAATTAAAGGGTAAATTTGAAAAAAAAATTATTCAATACTATACAAAAATTCTAATGTGATAAGTAAAAAGGACCAGAAAAGAGCTCCAAAACGTGACAACTAAAAAAAAAACGGAGAGAGTATTATAAAAGCATTTCTTACATGTAAAATATTTAAAGGATATTTTATTAAAATTACTACAAGGTCTACACCCAAGTGATTTTTTTAATTTCTAAAAATATTTCATTGTACATATTTTAAACAATCACTACACAAAAAAAGTGTTTTTGAGGCGGTTTTCAAATCCTACAGAGGCCCTAGGTATAGCGTTGGTTTTTTTACTCGCCTCTAAACCGCCTTGTATCAAGCCGGCTCTACACTTTAGAGCCGGTTTGTACCAACCGTTGGGGTAAGTTTCATCTACGGAAGCGGTTTTTAATAACAAGAGGCGGTTATAACCACCTCTATAACTACTAAGTTTTCATCAATCCTCAATAGTTTTAGAAGCGGTTATAACCGCCTCTATAGCTATTAAGTTTTTATTACCATTCAATAGTTTTAGAGGCGGTTATAACCACCTCTAAAAATTATAAGTAGTAGAGGCGGTTAGTAAAGGCGGTTATAACCGACTCTATAGTTTATAATTTCTTCCATGTTCATACTTTTAGAGGTGGTTATAACCACCTCTAAATTTGTTCATTGAATTGAATTAAATTTTAAGTTTTTTTCTCTATTAATAATAAATAAATTTGTTTAATCTGTAAATCAAAAACATAAATTTTCATTACATTCAAAAGTATACTAAATTCAATTTTCATTTACCTTTATTGACATGTTATGAATTAAAGTGTAATGTAGTTTGAGTACTAGCAAAATGTAAGAGTTTTACACTATTCATGTACTTTCATTACAAAATATTTTTTGAGTTAATTACACAAAGTAAAAATAGCTTCATGTATCCTCATTTTCAACCCTCTTGATCTTTAACCATGAATTCTCCAAAACTGCAAAAACATTAAACAAAATCCAATCTTAATCAAAATTGACACCAATGAACAGCTGATGTTAAGTCTCTGGATGCCATGATTCATGCATTGGATTCAATAATTATTAACTAAATTAGGAATTAATATAAAATGGTAACAAAAAGGTAGTCATCAACTAGAGATTCAAAAACCTACTCTTTGCAAAGTTGATAATTCAACTTCCTTTAGTTCATAAGATAATGGACTCCTTTGAATGCAAGATCTGTACTAATTTCCATTAAAGTAACTAGTAACTAAAATGATACTGAACAATAATTGCATGTAGAGAAAACACAAAGTGTAAGTAACTAGTATAACGTGCAAGGCAAAAACATTCTTCATGCTGTCCATTTCCATTGGTTTGAGCATTTCTCATCACAACCTGGTTAGTCCTTTGAAATGAATGACCTTGGGTATATTATTGATAAGCATTGAAAATAACAGCAGGTCAACCAATCTGGTGCATCACAAGCAAAAGATACGTGAAAGTATTGCAACTTCAAACCATCACTTCTGTCATTAGAAATCATAGGACATGCATGCTTCAGAGATTGGACAATCAACAAATTGACAAGAAATTAAATGCACGAAATCTCGACTCCGAAACAAGCATTATTTTTGTTTAACAAAATGGTCCTTCGAGACGAGTCATGCATCATCTTACACATTTATTCATCTTTGTTCTAGTTTGGAAGAAGAGCATTTTACAAAGTCAAATCAGCCAATTCTTTTAGCGCATTGTTAAATACTAACTTGAAACATGATCTCATCCTGAAATTTTTCATCAAGTCCAGAAAGTAAGATACATAAATGTATTAGAAATTAGTCTTATATTTATTTGTATTTTGTTGGTATTTAATGTTATTTTCACTTGTGCAACTATATTTCATGAATAGAGTGTCTATGTATTGAGACAAAATAAAAATAAAAATAATGAAAAAACTGATGCATTTTTCATTTAAAGATATTTTGTTCATCTAAAATGCCCTCACATGCTAAGCTAATTACGGTGGAGGTATATGGTATAACAATTAAGTTTGGTTTGTTGTATTATATATGATCATAATTGTGTATCTATGAGAAACAAATACATTTCAATATATAATTATAACTATAGGTGGATGTGGAATTGTACAACTTGGCAAGTGTGAAGATGAAAACAAAAATAGGAAAAGGAAGCTAAATGCATCTATAGAATATAAAGTGATTGAAAGCTGCAACAATGAAAATTAGAATTGCAACAGAAAATTGGCAATGAATAGACTTTATTAAAAACCAAGATGAAATGGGAAAGGTTTAATGATGCTATGATTGATGATAGACTTAACCCCTAGCGAGTAAAAACAAGCGGGAGCAGGGGAAAAAAATGGAAAGGCTATAAAGAATTGAGAGCAAACATCACCATCCTTGAACTTACACTCACGTTATCCCGATCCAAGAAATTTGTGTTTGCGTTTCACGAGTACAATATTCAAAAATTAAAAATTATAAATCACTTGAGTTTGCTCAACAAGAAAAAAGGAGTATTTAACCCTTGACACAAGAAATAAAACTCAATAATAAACTACAAACCCAATCATCAATATAGTATATACAGACAGTGGAAGCAATCATGTCTTGCATGGTGAATTTAGCTAATTTATCAAACATTAAAGTGAAATACCCAAAATAACCTTGCACACCATATTAGTCTTCTTCTTATGGTGCTCAATACACTAATATGCACACATAACATGAAATAGATAAAGTAATACTAATAAGCATCTAAACTACCAAATTGGGATTCAGTTTATCTCATTTTCAAATTTACTTTTAAATAGATGCAGATATTGGAACTCACAATGCAGCAGGACTCTGAAACAAGCTTAATCATAGTATCCTTATCTTATTAGTTTACAATATCCTTGAGTGTTAATTTGATATTGTGTTAGTTCTTATCTAAACTTGAGTTACACCTGTATATATTTATTTATGTTGTAATCATGTAAAACATATATGGAACCAATGAGGATTCCGTTTTTCTAGATCACAAATACTAATTTAGGAAGAAAACTATGAAATTGCAACTGCCTGATAAACCATAGACAACACCAGTATAAAACATGACTTCCATATCAAAGAATGACAGACTTAAAGGGTTAAGTAAAAAGATTCTAGTTGTAAGTAGTACCTGTATGCAATAGACTCAGCAACATTCCTGCAGTAGACCTCCCACTCATTCTCCATGAAGTAGTCACCCTAATTTTAAATGGCTCTGATTGTGTGTGAGCCTCTTTTATTTTTAATCATCAAGATGTGTGAATAAGATTAAAAGTTAAACTAAATATTTAAAAAATAACCAAATTAATTTGTTGATGTTACAAAGGCGCGCCTAGACACACGCCTTGAGCCTTGCATCTAGCCTCAAAGGTGCATGCCTTTGTAACAATGCCTGCCTGACTCCTATAAAGGCACAGGCTGTTGAACCTTGCGCCCGAGGCGCACCTGAGAATGATCTACATCATTTTTCTTCTAATAGTTTGTTTGCTTATTTTGGATTGCATTAACACCTCTCAGATTTAAACCTTTAGTTTATCAGTATTGTCACAATCAACTATCGCCAAGAGAACCTCAACAAAGGCTATGATTAGTACAAGAAATAAAAGTAACTAATAGTCCCACATTGGTTAAGTTAGTAACGATGGATATGAATATTTAATTCCCGGTCTCATATTCTATAAGTTTAACCTTTTGGGTTGAATCCAACCCAGATAATATGTGGTTTGCATGCAACAAATGCAGCACATGACAAGCTGCAATCATCTCAATGTTAAGAAGAAATTAAGGATGAGGTACATCATGAAACTAAAAATTACTCATAAATATCTTTTCTATTCAGAACAGACAACAACAATTGTGTGCAATAATGATAATAAGAAATAATAAAAAAAAATGAACATTATGAACAACTGAAATTGTGCCCTAATGCAACTTAAAATTTTGCATCAACTCCAACAGTTTACTGCAAATTATAGGGCCATCCATATTATAGCTCAAACAATTATTATCTCAAGAGGCAGGCTACAAAATGGCATCAGACAATTTTCTAAGTGCTTGCTGACTTAAAAATTTGCAAACAAGATGCCAATGGCTATTCTCCAATATTGAAAGCATAAATATTGTGGAAATTGCCAACATTTTCCTAAAAAAGTTGATTTACTGTCAGTTTATCTTTTCCTCTTTTTCTTTTGCCCTTGTATTCATTCTTCTGATGCAGTCATTCTTTAACATATATAAAGCATAAACATTCTGCTTATGAACTTTTATGTGCATCAAATCCACAGTCACCTAGTTCATAATCAATTCAAATAATCTACCTCATATCAAATAATCTTGTTCTGCATATTCCTAAACCATCTCAGTTGGTTCATGCCAAGTTTTTCTTTGTCAAATTTCTTACCATAAATCGAATGTCAAAGCATTCTTCAGTAATTATCTATCTTGTAGCTTAGTAATATGACGACAGTATGATCCTTAAAGCTACACCACATACATATATCTAAATATCTTGAGAAATATGGGCAATCCACTTTCTAAAACCTATATTCTTTGAACTCCTGACCTCTCACTTGGAAAGAATGTGTTTCACCGACTCGTCTCTGAATTGGCTGACCCTGCATAGCCTACATAGAAAATACCTGTTTCTGAGAGGAAAATTTACCAAAATTTCACTCAGATTGTCATTAAACAATTAAATGCTCTGATTGTCATTAAACAATTAAATGGAAGTAAAATAACGCTCACCATATAGGGAATTTATAAATTGGTAAAAGTGCGAGATATGCACATAGAAGCGAGGGAAATAGAAAAATTCGGGTAGATGGGTAACCAAACTTTCGTGTACATCATAGCTCGAGGGCCTCAAAGTTTTTAAGTTGTTAAAGGACTCACCGGTTGTAACAATTTTTTTGACAAGGATGAACAATTATAAGATGCATCGGGATCGATAGCCATAGCTTTTGAGTGCATCATTTAGCACAACATAACAAGGAAACCAGCTAAGCTTCACTAGTGGCTGATCATCCTACACGAGGATGGGTGATCAGAACATGATAATATGAAAAACCATGTATCAAAGCATAGAATACCTCGGTTTTTGATAGAAGAACACTGCACCAAAAATCACATGCAGCTTCCTGTAACTCCTCATTGGATGAGTACAACACTGACAACTCAAAAATAAGCTCACATCCTAGACTTAGAAATTAAACATCAAACAAGTAAGATCTTCAAGTTTTTCACATATATCACTTCTACTAACTGCTAAGATTCCACAGTGAAAAACAACAGGTGAGCAAAAATTCCTCATCTTGGTCCTTTAGTACGAAAATACAATTAAATACATGATTTCAATCTTCCATGCTCCCTGTTCTTCATTATCATTAAAACAATAAAAGAATTCTGCATTACAATAACTCATCATAAAATCACTAGAGAAACCATTAGATTAATCAAAATCTGGGTCCAATCCGATCATAAGAAAAAAAAAATTCAAATCAATCCATCATAATTGGATCTCCAAACCTGATCGCTGGCAGGATTCTCCTCCAAGGAACTCTGTGAGAACTGGGAGAACCTGCATCAAAGGATAACCTAAGACAATCAATGGATGGCGAATTGAGAGAAGAGTAAGAAGAAGGGGGAGGAGAAGAGAGACGAGACCTCCTCGGCGGAGCAACGAGTGGAGAAGTGGGTAATGGCTGCGGAGCCGCAAGGGGATCGCTCTCTTGAGAGGGATCGCGTTGGGATGCGGGGTTTGTCGAGAGTTAGCGGCACGACGGGGTGTGGTGGCGCCAGGAGTGAGGTTTGTTGGGAGATAGGGCGAGAGAGAAATCCGGGTTTCTCGGTTGGGGAATTAGGGCACACATGCGTGAGAGAGAGAAAGAGAAAGACGGTTTTCAATTATTTTTTAAAACAAAATTAATATAGAGGGGTTTAACTAAACCGGCTCTAAAAACATGGAAAAAAATATTCTTTTTTATTATAGAGGGGATTTTTTAAAATTCCTCTATTTAACTGCCTCTAAAACCCAAAAATGATGTAGTGAATGTATTGACTCGTTCAAGGGGGACAACCTAAGACGTCTGCAGAATCTGTGGACCTTGATATAAATATATATTTATATTGTACATTTTTTTAAACAATATAATCACATCCTAATTACTTCAATTTTTTTAATAACAATAACTATTTCTCCACACCTAAAATAAAAATTATACCATATATTGGGCCATTAAACATCAACGTATGAAAAGCCCAATCTTGGGCCCTTTCAACATTGCCTCTCATATCACATATTTTATTAAAAAAAATCTTAATTTTGTACTCACGTAAATTTAATATGAAGAGTATTCAAGTAATTTATGTTATATAGTACATCACTAATAAATGTTAAGGATATTTAAGTTATATTTTACTTATATGTTATTTAACTAATTATAATAAACGAGGAGGGTATTTTGGGTATTCTATCCGTATGTCATTCTTGAATCTTGGTAACAAGGACAATTTTTATATATATATATATATAAAAAAGAAACTTGTTAGCATGAATTATTGGTCCATGACACACCTTAGAAAATTTTTACAAAACCAAAACATGCATGTACATATATATATATATTCATAATAAGAGACTCAAATTTATTTACAATAATGTTTTTTATATTAAAAGAAAGCTTTTCCCATAAATATATGAAATCCTTTTAGACAATCATGTTTATCTTTCTCTAGTTTAAACTAAAATATCATTAGCGATTTTGAACTCAAATTAATATTGTTATTTTAATTATTTAAATAATATCGATAAAATTTATTTTTTTTAAAAGAAGTTTTAGATATGCCACGGTACGATTTGAACCATTGATATTTAAAAATAGTTTTTGTTTTATATCTTTTATTAATTATAATTATTGTAAATACTAAAAAAATTATAAATAATGTGAAATAAGAAATTTTAAAAAAATATATCTGAACTATGCATTTGAATCATATAATTAATAATTACAAACTTAATAAAGTATTTCAAAATTTTGAAAAATATAAAGTGAGCAACATATTTTAAAATAGTAAAGTGGATAATATATATGGGAAGCTTTTATTAGATATTAATAATATAAGTGTTAAATCATAAGAATTAAAAAATTATACAAAAATAAAGTTACACATGTAACTTGAAAAAAAAATCATAATTGGATTAAGAGGAAACATGAGGTGCGAATTGGGCCTGGCTGGCATGGCATGGGCCCGCTGCTGTTCGGGCATTGTGCGTGCTTAGGCCTCTAGGCTCTACCCGACTTCCATTCGTGCAAGGGCCAACACAGCCCACTGTACATTGGGCGTCGGCCTAGCCCGGGGCACGGCCCACGCCAGATTAACTGGGGCTATACCAGGCTGGTCGGCTCGTTTTCTTTTTTAATTTAATTTTTAAATTAAATAAATTCAAAAAATACTTTAAAATACTACAATTTAAGGTGAAAAAAACCTAAAAATTATAAATAATTGTATATATAAATTTATTCATTATAAAAAATACAAAGCATTTAGATCAAATCTAGTAGAACCAAACTAAAAAAAACTAAACAAATTCTAAAATCCTATTACCGTGTGCTTGGGCTAGCACGGTCCGATGTGAGCCGTGGACCACATCGACAAGTGGGCCGCAGATCCCTAGCCCAGTACGGCCCGTGGATCTGGGTCGTACCAAGCCCGGGCCATCACTACAGTGACATGCTCGGACTAGGCACAACCCAAGTCGTGCTGGGCCGTGCCAGGCCCGAGCCACCGACAAGACCCAGTTTGCACCTCTACATATAATAAAAAGAAAAAAAAAAGACAGTATAATTAGGTAAAGTTATAATATGAAAAATATCTTTTTCATGCATTCATCATATGATCATAAGGTATCATGACATAGCTTAAGTATTATTATAATTTTAACATTCTTAGTTTCTTACTCAAATAAAAAACACAAATATAAGAGACATAAAAACATTGCAAGAAAATAATTATATATACATATATCAGACATATGTGGACATTTGCAAAGGAAAAAGGATGGTGGGGGTTAGGTTTAGGGTTTAGAGAAAGAGAGGGGGTGAGCCATTAGATGGTCATCTAAGGACCCCAAGCAGAAGACGCCCTGAGATGATGGTGGTCTAATATAATATATATCTCTAAAGTCTAAACTAACTTAGAAAGTACAACCTTGAGTTAGCGAGTGCATGCAAAGGTTTAGCCATAAAGAGACTATGTTCCTCTTCAGAGAGGTTCACCAGCTCTTCACCGGCGGGCAAGGTCCACGTAAATGCATGCAAAACCCTAGCCAACAGCATGTACGTCATCATCGTCCCTAACTGCGCTCCTATGCATCCTCTCCGGCCAGCGGAGAATGATATGAAACGGAGATCTGTCTCAGCTAGCTCCACATTCTTCTCAATAAGGTGCCTGTCAGGGTTGAACCTCATTGGATCTTCCCAAACTTTAGGGTTCCGGCCAAGTCCTACACGGCTTAGGAGGACTTGGCTGCCCTTGGGAATGAAGAATCCAGCGACAGTGGTGTTGGTGAAGGAGACGTGGGGTAGATTGAAGGGGGCAACGGGGTGGAGGCGAAGGGCTTCACGGGCACATGCCTTTAGGTAGGGGAGGTTTGGGAAGTCAGACTCTTCGACTAGGCAGTGAGGGCCGACGTCATGGTTGAGCTCGTCGATTGCTTTCCGGAGAATGTCTGGCTGGTTGAGCATCTCAGCCATCACCCATTCCACTGTGTTTGAGGGGTTGTCCACTGTTGCAAAGATGAGTTCCTGTATGCAGAGCCATGCACGTAACATGAGCTTATTTTTTTTGGTTAGGGTAATTAGGGTTTAAATTCTATGTATAGAAGCACTCCTTAATTTATTATAAGTGTTTAATTTAGGATTAGAGTTTTTACTTGTACATATAAATATATATATATATATATATGTATAAGTACTCTTATATCAAATGTTTAATTAATTAGGTTAGGGGTTTAATTATGTATACATATATAAGGGCCAGAGGTTTGAATTCTTTATATATGTTTGCATGTGTATAAGACTATAAGTACACCTTTTACAAATGTTTACTTTGGCGTTAAGGTCAAATTGTATAGTGTTTAATTTATTAATTATAGTGCTTGAGTTTAGGATCTGGGTTAGTGTTTATATATAGTTTAAGTTTTTGTTTATAGATGAGCCTATATATTTGTGTTTAGTTAGGTTTAGAGTTTTTTCAGAAATTTTTTGTAAATTTTATAGAAAAAAATTTAATGATTCCAAAAATTCTGATAGAATCATGTGCTTAAAAAATAAAATAATATATGAAAACAAACTCACGGCAGCTTGAGCTTTAATCTCTTCCATGGTCAAGAGAGGCTTCCCTTTATCATCTTTGAGAGAAATGAACACATCAAGGATATCCTCCGGCTCATCATCAACACCACCATCGGTCCTCCATCGTCGCATTCTTTCTTCGATGATAGGATCATGATACTTATTGATCACTTTTATCGCCTTTTTCATTACTCTTTCATGACCATCTATATCCAAAGTTCTCAAACTTGGCATGAAATCTGATGCACAAAAGGCATAGATCAATGAGAGCACTGTGAATGCAGCCTCTACATGCTCTATCTCTTCCGGGCCGGGCCCTGGCCCTCCATCTTTCGCTCCCATTCCAAAATGCCGACACCCAAAAATCATCCTCCTTATGATATTTCCACTATAATACCTTGAGAAATAAAATTAAAATGGCTCATGTGATAATGGAGTCATAAATAGAGAGGAACTGATAAGAAGAAAAATAAAATAAAAATACTTCACTGTACTTAACACAAGACTAGTGATTTTATATACTAAATATAAAATCTTAACTAATTAATAATACTTTATCTGGAAGTACTTTCACAAAATTACACTTGATCATTCAAATCTTTGGCCGACCTCGCTCATTTATATATTACCCCCAATGGACAGTGGTAGTACTACTTCTCTGATAGTGGTTTTCTATGATGGAATGAATCTAGCTAGGAAATAATCTTCATGGTTCCTTCTTCAAAAGAATGGCTAGATTTCATTTTGGAGTGAGAGCTAGTTGCTAAACAAAAAGGGTCTTTGGCAGGACACGGATTGGGTGACATCCGTTCAAGTATCACCACCAGGTTTAGGCTTTTAGGAAACAAGAGAAAGCTCAGAAGCAAGATGGAGAATGAGAAAGCTAGAGTAACTTAAAGAGCATCTAGGGTTTTCTGCTGAGAGTTTTATAAGGTTAGAGATAATCAATGGTTATAAAAGGATATGTTGGGGAAGATCAATAGTTCAAGGAAAACGAAGTCATCTCACTTGGTTCCAGAACAAAGTTATTCCCTGGTCTTCCCCTATCATAATCTATACGTATGCCCTAATCATAACATAAAAAAATAACAACATCATATGGGAACACGTGTTAGGCTGTGATAGGGGAGGGCTAGGGAATAACCTGAATCTATAACCAGGCAAGATGACTTCAAGAAAAATATGACCATAGAGAGCTGGTCTAGTACTATCAGCGCACACACATGTGTTGTAAAACCAAGCTTAATCTCTCTAAAAACACTTTTAAAGATAATAGGACAATAGGACAAGGAGTGTATATAAGGTGGAGAAAACTCTTCTCAATACCAGATGTAGGACTAAACTATTTTTATACTAAATTTGGGTGCATAAGAGCATGTGGTCTTGGGTTGGCCCATATCCAACAATTTCCCCTATATAATAAGACTTATATTTTGATGTTTATATAGTTCTTTTAAGACATATATATATTAAGATATCATAAATATTTCAATAATACCTAAGAGCCTTTCTAACATCGATCACTTCTCTAGCTTTACTTTGATATTGAATGTACCGAACAAGGTTATCAGCCTCCTCGCCGCGTAATTTCGCCATGCTTTGGAATCTTTTATGGTTGATAACCTCTGAGGCAATCACTCGGCGCATTTTCTTCCACTGATCACCCCATGGAGCAATGACAGCAGAGAGGAAACCCCTACCAGAGTATTCGGTAGCCATTGTTATCGGCCGGGAGGTGAAGTTAGCATCATTCTTCTTTAAAAACTCACGGGCAAACTCCGGTGAGTTAACAACAATAACATGGACATTTCCTAGGAGGATGCAGGTAATGTCCTTGCCTTCAGCTTTTTGAAGTGCCCATCGGAAACGTGGTTTCCTCCAAAGCATCATTGGAAGACTTCCAACAATCGGTAAGGCTACTGGACCAGGTGGTAAACGACCACCGCGGATTTCTTTTTCATGCTTATTAAGGTTTTGTGATTTGTAGAGAAGAAAGAAGAAGATGGCAATGACGAGAAGAGGAAAACAACCGGCAGAACTCCGGCAAGAATGGCTAAGGCAGTAGCTAAAGGATAGGTGACTGCCATTGAAGAGATCAAAGAATCTATTTGCAATGTTGGAGGTTATAAGAATTATGAGGGTGCATATTTTTATATATTGAGTTGCTGGCTTAGGTTTTGAAAAGATAATTAAGTTAGTTAATTATGAATAAATTAATTAAAGATCATTTTCAACTCAGATATGAACCATATATATACATTTTGATATGGTTCACATATGTTTTTGCTTGTTGATTTTTATAAGTCAAATATTATTTATTTATTTAGTTCACACTGAAATATTTTTTAAACTTCAACTATCAAAATGGATATATAATATCCTGAAGTCTTCCAGTGGCAGATCGCATATATGGTGCACTTCAATTAATCTGTTCAAATGGCATGCAGATCCCACATGTTGCATGTGGGACTACAAATTAAAGATGTACTGTTCAAATATACTTCATATATTAATGCTTGCCCATCTCCGTGTATGATTAAAAAAGACTTGGATGAACAAATAATTAAGAAAGACTTGCGGATCACTCAAGAAACAAAAAATAATTAACAAATGTTTAATTTTTTTTTTCATATAAAAATGACAAATGTTATCAAGATACAATTGCATGTATAGATTTGTACCATAGCTTATCGATTAATTCGGATGCATTATAAATGATAAATGATTAAGAAATGGCTTATGAGAACTATATATGGGTAGATTAGTTTTATCTTATTAATTTTCTTCTATATTATGAGAATCATTAATTGGCTTAATTTTTTTTACATTCTTTTTTTTTATTAATTTATGAATATAATTATTTGGCAGTAATTATTTTTCATAGTTTCATAATTGAATCAATAATTGGCACATACCCTGGAATTGTAGCTTTCCATCACTGGTCATAATTAATTTTCATATTTTCATTATTTAAAATAATAGAGAAAGAAAAGAAGTTAAATGTTATTTTTAAATTAGTTTTAAAAAAAAGCGACTCATTTTCAAATCAATAATTCAAAGACTAGTTCATGCAAAGTGACGCTTTAATTATATATTTGTACTTGTGATACCCCTCTATAAAGACATAATTATATATATTGACTTAGAATAAAATACTAAAATCTTAATATAATTGGTTTAATTCAAAAATCACTATCAAAGGTGTTTGGTATTGAAATTAACCAAATATTTCAGAGAATATAATAGAGTGAATGTGTTATTTCCATGTTAGCATGAAATTTATAAAATTATTCATAGGAATAATTTATTCCTTGGTATATATTATTCTCATAACTGATGACTTTCTATATTCCCATAGGGTTAAGTATTAAATATTCCCAAGGCGTAAAAATAAACTAATATGAATAAAATAACAAAAAACACTTCTAATTTCTATTCCCACTTCACATCCTCTTTGATTCTATGGCATTGGACCTTTATATTTTATATTTTAACTACTTTTGCTTATTTTTTTAAATCATGATTTGGTTTATAATAATAGATTTATTTTTGTCTATTGTTGAATCTTTTTCACAGTTCAATAAATAATTTGATAAGCTAATAATTTTTCCCCCATGTTTAAGAATGTGGTTAGTCAACATATTAACTAATCTATTATGATAAATTGGATCAGATTTTATAATTTTTCTTATGTAATATCTCAAAGGGACATGAGTAAGAAAAAAAATTCAAGAATCACTTTTGTTTATGAGGGCCCTGTGTTTAAAGTTTAGTTAATTATGTAGTATTTAATCATTTTAGACGATGCTATCAATTTGAGTGAATTAATTTATTTTTTGGTAATATTGTGTTTATGGGTTATTTTAATAAAATTATTTACATTTTTGGAAATCTCTAATCTAAATAAAAAAGGGAATAGAATAATTTTTTGTATTAGTAACGTATTCCCAGGCATATTTTTTGTAAATCAAACAAAAACAAATTCCTGAGTTTATTATTTTCAGGAATCTATATTCATGAGAATTCACATTCATAAAGGAATATTCAATCCCAAACACCCTCTTAAGTTTAATCGGTCAAACATGGCTAGCTAATAATAAAAAGTACAAACCAGTGAAGAAGTGGCATTTTTTTTTTCCGGTTATTTTAACTTTTTTATTAAGCTATATATATCGTAATTGAAGCAAATTGGAATAAATTAAGATTTAACTGATAATAAAGTGGTCATAAAGATTCAACATGATTTAAATATTGATAATAAAAAAATCAATACACACAAATCAATATTTTAGTGATATAAAAAATAACTGAAAAACCACTAGTATGCCTAGTTCTAGTATTAATAATCCAATAATAACTCACCATAAGTACTAGGGCCCATTACTATTTATGGGTCTTAATATAGATCTTTTGTGAGAAAAATAATATTTCTTACCTTTTACAATTATATGGTAAGAGACTTATTTTTAAGAGGGAGTAATGCTATATTTGCCGAAGAGTTTACACGAATTAATTGCACGAATGACATGGCATCCACGTGTTCATGCAATCAATTCTACGACAGCTTCATTTTAAATAAATAAATAAATAATAAACGAAACCCTAAAGTAGGGCTCTTCTCACATTTTCTCCGTACCTCTCCTCCTCCGCCACCGAGAATTCTGCTTCTCTTATACTGCGCCGAAATTGCTTGCAGCCGATCGTCATGGCATTCTCTGTCTACCGACGTCGCCTGAGCTAGGGCTCTTCTCCCTTCATGCCGGTGCCTTAGCCCTAATTTCAATAGCGTTATCTCTAACTCTCGGCGTCTCCTTTGCCCCTCGTTTTCCCACGTCGCGCATTGCCTCCTTTGAGCTTCGTCTTCCCCTTTCGAGTGCCGCCATGGCCCTAACTCTCCTCCTTGGCTTTTTATTTGAGGGGTTTCTTGTTATTGATCTTGTGTTTTGCATTTTGTAGCTAGCTACGTATTATTCTTGGTTGTATGTCTCTGAATATTCAAGTATGTTTGAGATTTCATCTTGCGTATCACTTCCTTAATAGATTTCATCTTGCATATGTCTCTGAATAGACATGGACATGCTTGGAATTCATACTTTCTTGCTTTCTATGTTTCTATGTTTCTTCTGGTTTATTGTTATACATTTAAATTTATCAGTTATAACTCTGTATTTGTTACTCATCTTTGTGCTTGGTTCTTTTATCAATTGATTTCTTTTTCTTTGCTTGCTTACTTGCATCTCTTAATCTGAGTCACCTCCTGATCTCTTTTGTTTTGATCTGATTACTTGTCAATCTTTAGTTTGAATCAGATCCCTGGTGGTTAAACTTTAGTAATGCTTGTTTCTTTCATTATGAATGATCCCTTGGTTAACTTGTTCAATCTATAATTAATCTATATGCCTAAGTCTAGATTTTCTTCAATTCATTGCTTCTTATTCTCTCACACTAGAACAACTCTTCATCTAATATGCGTGATTGATTGTTTTATATCAAATGATTTTGACTTTAATTTTGTTCTTGTTTCTGGCTATTGTATACCTAGCAATTATTGGTTGAATTTTTTAATGTCATTTTCTGTTGATACATTATTCTTATTATGATTATTATTTTGAAATCTTGTAGATATGGGATGTTGCATCTAGGAAATTAAAGCTCACATTGACTGGGCATATAGAACAAATTTGTGGTTAGTTTTGGTTTTCATGAAACAAAGTTTCGTATTAGTTTGAAATTTGTTTATACCATTTCTTTTGTAAATTTGCTAGAAATATTACGAACTTCTTATATGATACTAGGTCTTGCCATGATTAAGCGACACACATATCTATTTTCTGCTGGTGATGACAAACAAGTAAAATGTTGGGATCTTGAACAGAATAAGATTTGTGTGTTGTTCTTTGTTTTTTCATAGTTCAGACACTTAACGTACATTTTTTATGTTCCCTTTTACTGTCGATTGAAGGTGGTCAGATCTTATCATGGACCTCTTAGTGGTGTGTATTGTTTAGCTCTTCATCCAACTATTGATGTTTTATTGACTGGAGGTCGGGATTCTGTATGCCGGGTATGAAATTTGTTTTCACACCTTATATCTTTTCCTAGGAAAGACCATGACACACATATCTATTTACTTGTCATTCTTTAGCTTGAATCAGATCCCTGGTGGTTAATCTATATGCCCAAGTCTAGATTTTCTTCAATTCATTGCTTCTTATTCTCTCACACTAGAACAGCTCTTTGTCAAACTCTTTGTTGTTTGAAATCTATATGCTGTTTGTTTCTATTAATATCATTCAGTTGCAAACTAATAGTCATAAGATGTTTTAACTGATTAAGAATATTAAAGAAAACTCAGCAAAGTATTTATCTTGATGTTTTTGCTTGTTAAATCATTCTACTTATTTGTGAAATAAACATAAAGATGTTGTTCTCAAGATTAGTTTACTGCCATTTGAGTGAGTCTGAAACTACTCCTTATTGTTGTTGTTGTTTTTGCGAGGGCTAATATCTTTTGCAGATTGCAGCAGTGTTGAGAAAGACCAAATCAGTGTGAAGTTTTGTTTTACTTATATGCTAAGAGTTGTATTATGAAATTGTATTATTTGGTTTGTAATATTAATTGAATGTGTAATGTTGAATCTGTAATTGGGTTATTGAATCTGTATTATCTGAAATTTTGCAGGGCTTACTACTTACTAACAATCCCATCTATGATATTTTTTTATTTTTGCAAAAACTTTAAAAATCCCCGAAAAGTTGATTATACTAGCCTACATCAATTTGGCCATTAACGGGCATCTCTAATCGGGGATCAACTAAAGTTCCCAAAAATCCGGAAAAACTGGAGCATTTTTTTGCATTCTGAAAAAAACACAAAGGATATTTATTCATGTTTTGAATCATCACTACAACCACTCACTTATTGTTTTGCAAAGCGATGAATCAAACACCATCTGCTCAAAACCATACAAAAACTATCCTATTTGGTTTTTCAAAAACCATACAACACAAATAGAGAAAGTTATCATCATTTGCAAACTAATGAATCAAACACCATCTCTATGAAAGCCATACAAAAACCATTCTATTTGGTTTTCGAAACCATACAACACAAATAGAGAAAGTTATCATCAATACAACACAAGTCAAGAAGAGTCACACCGATGAGAGGGAGACTTTTTTTATGCTTTTACAAATCCACATGGGGACGGGGAATTACAACCTTGACATCGTATCCAGCTTCCTGAGTTCTCATTACCTAAGTATTTGAATGAAATAAACCCAATCATATATAGATAATTAAATACAATAGAGAAACATGCCAATCCTCAAAACCTAAATTTTGCAAATGAACGACTGATAGCTTGTTGATTAGTAACAAAATTAGTTAACTAAAATATCATCACACACACAAGGGAGATAGGTTCAGAGATGACCTTGGTGGCGCGATGATGATAGATTTGGATGGCGGCAGAGAGGATAGGTTCAGAGATGATCAAGGTCGTTGGAGTTGGCTTCGGTGATGGGGTCGGCTTCCACAAGACTTCGTTGCCACCGAAGAAGAGGTTCGGAGAAGATAAAGGGAGTCGGCGTCAACGTCGTTGTTGGTGATGGGGTCAGCGTCGCAGGACATGGACGGTACCAAAGAAGAGATGTTCGGAGACGACGAAGTGTGTCGACGTCGGTGTTGTTGTCGGCATCAATGATGGGGTTTGGCAAGAAAGATGAATTAGGGCCAAGGCCTTCGGATAAGAGAGGGACGAGTTCTTGGGAGAGAAGATGTGAGAAGAGCCCTAGTTGGGAAAGCCACGATGATCGGCTGCAATCAATGCCAGTGGAGTATAGAGAGAAAGGCAGTGTTCTCAGGGGAGAAGATGTGAGAAGAGCCTTACTTTAGGGTTTTGTTTATTTATTTATTTATTTATTTAAAATGGAGCTGACGTGGAATTGATTGCACAAACAGTGGATGCCACGTCGTTCGTGCAATCAATTCGTGTAAACTCTTCGGCAGATATAGCATTACTCTTTTAAGAGGTCGTTAAATCACTGTAGCAAGCGTATCTTTGTATTTGCTTGTTCTTTTGACAGACTTTGTTACCTTTATAAATAAAAATTGACTTGCAATGCAATTCCAATTTGATTAAGAGAAATTTAATTACCATTTTTCAATAAAAAGGCCATGCACATGAGCATTACTAATTTGTTGTTTGTCTTTAAATAAATTATAAAGTTTGGCGTGAAAAATTTGTGTGCTTGTTTTTTTATTCATTTTGACATGTATTCTTTACATTTTGGACCAAAAATAATTATTTTTAAATAAATAACCTACATATTAATTGATAGGACATGAAAAATAAAAAAATTTTTGTGAACAATAATTATATAAAAAGTATAGATTTTGGTGATGATATTTTTTTGGTAAATATAAATTGGTTCATTTAGATTAATTTAGAATGTATTTTTTTAATAAGTAAAAGTTTCTCTTATAATTAAATTTAGCGAACTCGTGTTGATGGATTAATATCATAGAAGAATTTCTTACCTCCAAATAATGTAAAGAGTATTTTGGTAACAATTATTATACTCAAATATTTATTTTTTATACTTGTCAAAAAGCGTTTTTTTTTTTAACATGATGTAGTTTAAAAAAAATCCAGAAAGCTTCTAAAAAAAATAATCTTTTTGAACAGATTTAGTTTTTTTCCAAATAAATAATCACATTCTACTTACTTAAAATGTTTCTTTTTTTAATAAAAAAATAAGTAGATTTCTTTCCTCATAAAATTAATAAATAAATAAGTAGACCCATAGTCGACCCATTAAATGTAAATTATATGGACTTGGGGAAAGCCCAATCATTGGCCTATTAACCATAGCTTCCATATATATATATATATATATATGAAGGTTGTGAGAGAGTGTGTGCGGAGGAACTAGAAACAAAATGAAGGAGGTGCTAACTTTAGATTAAAAAAACTATAAATATTTAAAAAAATTTACATGTCATTAACCCTAAAAAGATTTCAAAAAAATCTATTTAAATGGGTTGAACGAATACAAATTTTCTCAAAACCAAACTATTTTTTAATTTTAAAAATATATCTAGTCAAATTATCACCTCTAATAATTAAAAATTTAACTTAAAAGAAAAAAAATTTAAAATTTGTGAAATAAAACCTAACTGATGCGGGCCGTATTGAGGAGATGGCATGCGCGTTCATGTGGAAGTGGGACTCGAAGTAATAAGGGTATTTTAGTAGTTCACCGGGTGTTGGAGTTTTTTGGGTTTCTTGGTCCTAGTCTGATGGGAAACGAGCCAACGGACACAAGTCACGAGTTTGAGTCATGCATGATTTCGGCCAAATTCCATCGTTTAGGCCTCGAAAACCATGATTTTGCTATTTTTAGTAATAATTGATTTCGCTATTCCTTTGGCTAGAAATCTCTGATTTGTAAGCCGTTTATGGCGTTAGCATTTATTTTGTTAACTCTTTTATTTCTTGCCGGTATTTGAAAATTTATCATTTTTAGTATATTTTCGAATTATCTCCGTTTTAGGATTATTTTCATATCTTTGATTTTTCCTATTTAATGTAAGCTTATGGGCGAGAGTATGATCAGTTTTGTAATAGTTATTCTCTTGAGTAATAAAATTTACTCTCTTTTCCAATTCCTGGCTATCTTTGATCAACAGGTTTTGAAGACTTGTACTGGGTATTCGTGCGCGAATCAACAGTTCGAGTATACCGCTGCATCAGTTTGGTACCAGAGCCGAAGCGATCATGGCACCGCGAGGACATGGTACGGGACGACCTACACAAAGGGTGGAGGAGATCTACGATCGTAATGACGATGCTAGATTTGAGCAGCGTGTTGGCCGCGTCTTGGATGTTCGGATGGAGCGGATGATGGAGGAATTGACTGAACGGATTGCCCAATTGACGGGTGGCAACAATCAAGGGCGTGTCTCCGAGAGTGGGAGTGATGGCACCATGGAGGAAGACAATGGTTACTTTGCTGACATCGCAGGGCGTCGGGGAGGACGAGATCGTGGGGTTGACACCCGTCACCACCGCGATGAAGATAGGCGTTGGGAATCTGGCATACTGGTAGATATTCCAGAATTCCATGGTGGACTACAAGTGGAGGAGTTCCTTGATTGGCTTACCACGTTCGAGGAAGTCTTAGAGTTCAAAGGAGTCCCGGAGGATAAAAGAGTGGCGCTAGTGGCAACACGACTGCGTGGGCGTGCAACCGCATGGTGGCAACAACTGAAACTCAACCGCAGTAGGTTGGGAAAAGGCAAGATCAATTCTTGAGAGAAGATGAAGAAACACATGCGCTCTAACTTCTTACCCCACAATTATCAGTGCATAATCTTCAGCCGATTGCATAATCTTCGCCAAGGAACGCGCACTGTGGAGGAGTACACCACTGAGTTCTACCAGTTGTTGGCTCGGAATGAAGTTCAAGAATCCACAGATCAGTTAGTGGCAAGGTATATTGGTGGCTTGCGCTTTTCGGATCCGAGGGCAGATCAACTTTGTTTGATCGATCTCCATCTCGGCGGCCCATCGGCAAGCACTAATTATTGAGCGGCGACAACGAGCGATCATCCTCTATGAGCTCTGGTGGGGCTCCCAGCGGTAGCAAACAGATCGGCACTAGCCCGAGTGGTGTGACTCGGGGAGCGGCTCCCACCGCTTGACCGGCGGATGCCACTGCTGTCAGAGGAGGCAGCAACAACAATATACAATGCTTCAGTTGTGGAGAGAGAGGTCACCGCCAAAGCCGTACGTCGCAAAGGGGGCAAACGAGTTATGTTGGCGGAGGAGGAAGAAGACACAACCGAAGTACTTTCACCACTATATGATGAGGGTGACCTCGATGAAGAGATAGTTGAGGGAGATGTGGGGACGGGATCTAGTTGTGCGCAGATCTTGCCTGACGCCTCGAGCTACGGAAAAGGACTGGTTGCGAACCAATATCTTCCACTCCTCTTGTACTATTCTTGGTAAGGTATGTCGGTTCGTAATTGATGCAAGTAGCTGTGAGAACATCATATCTGAAGAAGCTGTGCAGAAGCTCCGGATTTCCACTGAACAACATCCTGCACCGTACAAATTAGCATGGCTAAAGAGATGAGGAGAGTTGGCGAGTATCCAAAGCGAGCTTTGGTTACGTTCTCCATCGGTGTGCATGCGAGGGATGAAGCATGGTGTGATGTCGTGGCCATGGATGCGTGCCATTTATTATTAGGAAGACCCTGGCAGTATGATCGGAGGGTTTTCCATGATGGGCGAGCGAACTCCTACAGTTTCACCTACGGAGGAGTAAAGTTGGTGCTAGTACCCAGCAAACCAATGGAGAAACCACCATCAACCAACATCAACCTGCTGTCTTATGCACTATTCGAAAAGGAGTTGAAGGGGGCAGAAACGGCGTTCATCTTACTCGGTAAGGCAGTCACTGAAGGCTTGGAAGATGTATAGATTTCAAAAGTTGTTCTTCCTCTTCTAGAGGAGTTTTAGGATGTCTTCCCCGATGACCTACCGGAGGGCCTGCCACCTCTTCGAGACTTCCAACACCATGTGAATCTATAGCCGGGCTCTGTCTTGCCTCACCGACCACATTACCGAATGAGTCCAAGGGAGCATGAGGAATTAAGGCGGCAAGTGGAGGAGCTGCTGGCGAAGAGGCACATCCGCGAAAGCATGAGCCCATGCACGGTCCCAGCCTTGTTGACGCCAAAGAAGGATGTCACTTGGCGCATGTGTGTCGATAGTCGAGCCATCAACAAAATTACTATCAGGTACCGGTTTCCTATCCCTCGCTTGGATGACTTGCTCGACCTGATTAGTGGTGCTACGGTGTTCACGCGATTGGACCTGAAGAGCGGGTACCACCAAATACGCGTGCGACCTGGTGACGAATGGAAGACCGCCTTCAAGACGCGTGAGGGACTATACGAATGGATGGTGATGCCATTTGGTTTGTCCAACGCCCCCAGCACGTTTATGAGGGTCATGAATTAACTACTGCGGCCCTTCATTGGCAAGTCAGTGGTCGTATACTTTGATGACATCCTCATCTATAGTCCAAACCAAGAAGCGCACCTTTTGCATGTTCGAGATGTCCTGGCTATTCTTCGATCCCAACAGTTCTATGCAGCAAGAAAGAAGTGTGTTTTCTTCACACCCAAGGTATTATTTCTTGGTTATGTTGTTTCAGGAGCCGGGATACAAGTGGATGAGTCCAAGATCACGGCAATACAATAGTGGCCGACTCCCACAAGTATCACTGAGGTGAGGAGTTTCCATGGCCTCGCTTCATTCTACAGACAGTTCATCTCACATTTAAGCAGTATTATAGCGCCTCTTACTGAGTGTGTGAAGGGGAGCAAGTTCTTATGGACAGCTGAAGCAGATGCGGCGTTCCACCTCATGAAGCAGCGCTTAACCACTGCACCGGTCCTGGCATTGCCAGACTTCAACCATGCATTTGAGTTGCATACTGACGCGTCGAAGGTCGGCATTGGGGGTGTGTTAAGCCAACAAGGGCGGCCCGTCGCGTATTTTAGCGAGAAATTATCAGGGGCCAGCCTAAACTACAGCACAAACGACATTGAATTTTATGCAGTGATCCAGGCTATCAAGCGATGGAGACACTATTTGATTCATCGGGAGTTTATCTTGTACACAGATCATGCCGCCCTCCGACATATCCACCAGCAAGATAAGTTGTCCGCGCGCCATGGCCGGTGGATGAACTTTCTCGATGAGTTCACCTTTGTTGTCAAGCATAAAGCTGGCGTCTCTAACCGTGTGGCGGACGCGCTCAGTAGGCGGAGCAACCTTTTGGTCACAATGAGAGTTGAGTTACCCGGTTTTGACTCTTTTAGTGATTTATTTACTACTGACCCATATTTTTCAGAGATTTTCTTGGATGTCCAAGCGGCAAAGCGAACGGATTTTGTGCTACATGATGGGTATTTATTCCGGAGAAATCAGCTCTATATTCCAGATTGCAGCCTACGGATGCAGATCATTAGGGAGTTGCATGGCGAAGGGCATGTGGGACGGGACTGAACACTCCACTTGGTTCAGTCTTCCTACTTCTGGCCGGGCATGCGCAAGGAGGTGGAAAAATTTGTCCAACGGTGCCGGATTTGCCAGATCTCCAAAGGGAGAGCCACCAACGCCGGTCTTTATTTGCCGCTGCCAGTACCCTTATGGCCGTGGACAGACATTAGCATGGACTTTGTACTAGGACTACCCCGTACCCAGCGTGGCATTGATTCAATTTTTGTTGTGGTAGACCGCTTTTCCAAGATGGCGCACTTCATCCCCTGCAAGAAAACTACTGATGCTGTCAATGTCGCCCAACTCTTCTTTCGGAATGTCTACCGCCTCCATGGCCTTCCATCCTCCATTGTCTCCGACAGGGATACACGGTTTCTTAGTCACTTTTGGCGAAGCCTGTGGAAGATGTTGAATACGCAACTTAACATGAGCAGTGCATATCATCCTCAGTCGGATGGGCAGACCGAAGTCGTCAACCGCTCCCTGGGTAACTTGCTGCATTGCCTTGTGGGGGACCATCCGAAAGGGTGGGACATGAAGTTGAATCAGGCAGAGTTCGCTCACAACCATGCTACCAATAGGAGTACAGGGTTCACCCCATTTTAGGTGGTGTATTCGGTGCTTCCACGTGGACCACTTGACCTCCTTCCCTTCCCGGCAAAGACTAAAGTCCATGGAAAGGCTGCTGATTTTGTCACGGGTTTACAAGACATTCACAAGACCGTCTTTGACAATTTAACTTCCTCAAATGAACGTTACAAGAGGCATGCTGACCAACACCGCCGCCATAGTGAGTTTGAGGTGGGTGACTTTGTGTGGGCTGTGTTATCTAAAGAGCGCTTTTCTGTTGGGGAGTATAGTAAGCTCAAGGCAAAAAAAATTGGGCCTGTCGAGATTATTGAGAAGATTAATTCGAATGCCTACCGGCTCCAACTCCCTAGCCATATCCGAATGGCGGATGTCTTCAATATCAAACATTTGTTACCCTACTATGGAGACTCTTCAGATGATGAAAATTCATGGTCGAATTCTATCCCACCTGGGGAGAATGATGCGGGCCGTATTGAGGAGATGGCATGCGCGTTCATGTGGAAGTGGGACTCGAAGTAATAAGGGTATTTTAGTAATTCGCCGGGCGTTGGAGTTTTTTGGGTTTCTTGGGCCTAGTCTGATGGGAAACTGGCCAACGGGCACAAGTTCACGAGTTTGTCATGCATGATTTCGGCCAAATTCCATCGTTTAGGCCTCGAAAACTTTGATTTTGCTATTTTTAGTAATAATTAATTTCGCTATTCCTTTGGCTAGAAATCTCTGATTTGTAAGCCGTTTATGGCGGTTAGCATTTATTTTGTTAACTCTTTTATTTCTTGCCGGTATTTGAAAATTTACTATTTTTGGTATATTTTTGAATTATCTCCGTTTTAGGATTATTTTCATATCTTTGATTTTTCCTATTTAATGTAAGCCTATGGGCGAGAGTATGATCAATTTTGTAATAAAATTTATTCTCTTGAGTAATAAAATTTATTCTCTTTTCCAATTTATGGCTATCTTTGATCAACAGGTTTTGAAGACTTGTACTGGGTATTCGTGCGCGAATCAACAGTTCGAGTATACCGCTGCATCACTAACTCAAAGTTTTTTTAACTTTTTATTTAGAAAAAAACTTAAACATCAATAAACAAAGTAAAGAAAAGTATATTGCATTCAATCTTCTATGTTAATTATAAACAAGTTCAGCCGAACAATCATTAACAAATTGGTCATTGTTATAAAATTATATTATAATCCAATAAATAAATAAATAAATTTACAAATTAGCGAGAGTTATTCAGTTTTTTGGTTTCCTCAACCTCTCCCTTCTCCGCTATAATCATCAGTCCAATTGATTTTATATCTCGGCAGCCCTCAGGGCTTAAATAATAAGAAATTAAAGGAATACATTAAGAAAATTGTGTTTGAAGAACAAAAATAAAAAATCAAAAGGGCCTAACAATATATTTTAACAAATATTTTTCTAAAAGTGTAGTTTTTAATATTTTATATACTGATTTATATATATAAAAAAATCATATTTTACAAATTTTTTTTTTTTTTGAAGTAAGCAACTTAATAAAAATAATGCAAACAAATAGTAAATGAAATGTAATTGAAATACTAACAAAATAATTATAAATTAAACAATATTATGGTCATGATCAAGTTAGCTTTGCCTATATATAGTAAATAAATAAAAATAATAGTATGAATTCATCTTTACTAACAAATTTTATGGGGCGAAACATAATGTATATATATATATATATAGTAACTGATAATCAATAATATATAACACCTAAATTATTGTTAATTATCGAGTATCTTAATTAATACATATCCAAATAAACTTGGATTAATCATTTATAAGTCTTAGTTAATACTTAATATATACTTTATGTTTATACAGTTTTCATTAACTATATAAAAAAATAAAATTACACATGTACCGATGAAATTAAAAAAATAATCTTTTGAAAAAAAAACATAAATATTGCATTAAGAAGAAATACAAACATAGAATGAAAGGAAAAACATTATTAGGTAAAAATTAACAAAATGTTTGAAACATTTTGCCATCATGACATATATAAGGCGCCGTGACCTGATGGGTTTCCCCTGTTGTTCTTTAAAACGTTTTGTGAGATTGTCAAAAATGAGGTTTGGAAGCTGTGTGAGAATTTCTACTATGGGAAGGCGAACTTGGAACGTATAAACTGGGCTAACATTGTTCTCATCCCTAAGGTTTCGAGCCCGGCATCCCCTGGAGATTACCGACCGATCAGTTTAGTTAATTCCTCTCTAAAAATCATTTCCAAGATTCTTGCTATGCGACTTGGTACGGTGATGGACTCTCTGGTGAATCAGACCCAGTCGGCCCTTCTAAAAGGTAGATGCATTCTAGACAATATTGCTACGGCTGAGGAACTGTTATTCAGTATCCAAAAAAGAAATTTGGATGGCCATGTACTTAAAGTGGACTTTGCTAAGGCCTTTGACTTGGTTGACTGGGATTTCCTGTTTGACTTGCTGAGAGTGAGAGGTTTTGGCTCTAAATGGTTAGGGTGGATCCAAACTATTCTGAGTTCGTCGAAAGCATCTATCCTCATTAATGGGTCCCCTAGAGGATACGTTAGATATCAGCGTGGTCTTAGGCAGGGTGATCCGTTGTCGCCCTTGTTGTTTGTTTTGGTTACGGATGTGCTTAGTACTTTGTTTGAGAATGCGCTGAATTCCCATATTTTGGTTGGAGTTCCGGTTGGGGAATTTGGTAGTATTTGTAATCTGCACTATGCGGACGACCTACTGATACTGACCACTGGTGGGCCCGAAGATCTGAGGATTATTAAGTTGATTTTGTTGCTGTTTGAAGGACTTTCGGGGATAGAAATCAATTTCGCCAAGACTTGTCTTTTTTCTACCATCATGAACTAGCTTCTGGATTTGAGGGCCGCGATCGAACACTTTCAATTGTACCGTTGGATGTCTTCCGGTTATTTATCTGGGCATTCCGATTTCCGGTAGACGGCCTCGTAAACAGGACTAGAAGAGCTTGATTGATAAAATAAAAGGTCGTTTATCTTCTTGGAAATCTTCTTATCTCTCAATCGGTGGCAGACTTACATTATTAAATTCGGTCCTTACTTACATTCCGACGTATTGGATGTCCATCTTTCGTTTACCCAGATGGGTCATTAAGGACATTGATCGGGTGCGCCGGGATTTCTTATGGTCGGGCCCTGACATTGATATTCCTAGGTGCCGACTGGTCGCTTGGTAGCAGATTTGTCGCTCAAAGGAGCAAGGGGGTTGGGGCATTTTGGACTTATCCGCGTTTAATATGGCCCTGCTGGGGAAATGGAGATGGAAATTTTTGACTGACTCAAACTGGTGCGTTGCGAAGGTGATTAAATTCAATTATAACTTGCCTTCTTGGAACTCGTTTGGCCTTCCTCGAGGCAGGGTTTCGTTCTTTTGGTCCGGGGTTCTGAAAGGTTTAGCAGCATTTAATGGGTGCGTCACGGTTAATGTTTATTCCGGGATGGAATCTTTGTTTTGGAAGGACCGTTGGCTCAACGGCCGGACACCTATGTACCTTTGGCCGAACGATTTTTTGGCATCCTCGATGCAGAATGCTTCGGTGTTTGAATTGAGGCATCTTCTTAATTGGCAACCTTTTGTGAGTGATCTTGAGTCGGTGTTGCTTCCTGCCAGTCGGAACTCTCCTTCTGGTTTGGATAAGGATTTGAAGCTTTGGAGTTTGACTGCCAATGGTTCCTTCTCTGTCAAATCCTTCTATGACCGATTGAATGACGGAGGGCTTAGGTGCTCGATTGCTAAGTTCTTTTGGAAGGGACCTTGCCCGAGGAAGGTCAATATTTTCAACTGGTTGGTCTGGAAGGATAAAATTCTTACCCTTGAAAACTTAGCTAAGCGCAGGTGCAACAAGCTTCCGACTTCTACTTGAGTACTATGCCACGAAGCGGTGGAATCGGTGGATCATCTTTTTCTGTAATGCAATTTCTCGTTGGAGGTGTGGACGCAGCTTAGTAGTGTCGTCCAGTTGCCGTCGCTTCCGCATTCGATGGCGCTTCTGTGGGGGGATTGGCGGAATGCCTTGCGGCCTGTATCCCGCGTGGTTGGGGACGGGGTGATTAAAGCTTTTGTGTGGGCGATTTGGCTTACAAGAAACGATGTTATTTTTTCTGGTAAATGTATGTGCCCGCATGCTATTCTAGTTAGAACTGATCACTTCATCTTATCATGGTTCTCTGCAGCTCCAGAGAGATTGAGATCGACGCTTGGGGATTCTATTTCCTCCATTCGGCGCAGCTTAGAGTTCACGGGACCTCAGTTTGAGTGGGCAGCGGTATCTCTTACGTCTGAGGAGACTCTGGATGAAGTTGTGGGGTAGTGCTTTTTTCTTTTTTTGGGTCAGGAGGAGACCCGTTGTTCCTTCTTTTTGTTGTTTCCTTGTGTTCCACAGCTAGTGGACGTACGTTGTATGTGTTCGTCTTTCCTTTTATTGAATGGTTGTGGTTTATCCACTTTTTTTCAAAAACATATATAGCTCAAGCATTAATATTATAAGTTTAACATTCTTACTCGAAACAAAAACACACAAACATAAAAGTACATAAAAACATTGCAAGAAAATAGTTATATATATATATATATATATAAACTAACTTAAAAAGGGCAACCTTGGCTTAGCAAATGCATGCAAAGGTTTAACCATGAAGAGGCTAAGTTTGTCCTCAGAGAGGTTCACGGGCTCTTCACCGACGGGCAAGCTCCACGTGAACGCATGCAAAACCCTAGCCAACAGCATGTATGTCATCATTGTCCCTAACGGTGCTCCCATGCACCCTCTCCGGCCGGCGGAGAACGATATGAAACGGAGATTCGGCTCAGCCAACTCCACATTCTTCTCATTAAGGTGCCTGTCAGGGTTGAACCTCATTGGATCTTCCCAAACTTTAGGGTTCCGGCCAAGCCCAACACGGCTTAGGAGGACCTGGCTGCCCTTGGGGATAAAGAAACCGGCGACGGTGGTGTTGGTGGTGGAGACGTGGGGGAGGTTGAAGGGGGCAAGGGGGTGGAGACGAAGGGCTTCACGGGCACATGCCTTTAGGTAGGGGAGGTTTGGGAAGTCAGACTCTTCGACGAGGCGGTTCGGGCCGATGACACTGTCTAGCTCTTTGATGGCTTTTCGGAGAATATCTGGCTGGTTGAGCATCTCAGCCATCGCCCATTCCACTGTGTTTGAGGGGTTGTCCACCGTTGCAAGGATGAGCTCCTGCATGCACAACCATGCAGTGTTACATAAGCTTATTTTAGGGTTAGGGTTAGGGTTTTAATTCTATGCATGTAATTTATAAATACTCCTTTATCAAATATTAAAGTTAGGATTAGGGTTTTTTACTTATATATTTAAGTACTCTTTTATCAAATGCTTTAATTTAGTGCTAGCTAGGGTTTTAATTATATGTGTATATATATATCTAAATATTCATTTAGTACACCTTTAACTCTCAAATGTTTAATTTAGGGTTAGTATTCAATATTGTAACGTTCAATAACTTACTGTTTGAGTTTAGGATTAATGTTGGTGCCTATAGTTTAAGTTCTGTTTATCAATAGTGAGCCAATTTATCAATAGTGAGCCAATTATTAATTTACGTTTAATTACATGTAGGGTTTTGCTTTTCTAACAATAATTTTGCATCAACAAATATACCTTCCATAACATGAGAGAATGAGCACATATTCATTAGTATTCGCATTTAAGTTAGTGTTCATATTTATAATTTATATAGTTTATAGTTTTGTTTTTAATTTAAAGATGTAATTTTCACCATGAGTTATTTATACTTGTGTAAAGATTGAACTCACCGCAGCTTGAGCCTTAATCTCTTCCATGGTTAAGAGAGGCTTCCCTTTATCGTCTTTAAGAGAAATGAACACATCAAGGATGTCCTCTGGCTCATTATCAGCACCTCCATCGCTTCTCCATCGTCGCATTCTTTCTTCGATGATAGGATCATGATACTTATTGATCACCTTTATCGCCTTCTTCATGATTTTCTCATGACCATCTATATCCAAAATTCTCAAACTTGGCATAAAATCTGATGCACAAAAGGCATAGATCAATGAGAGCACTGTGAATGCAGCCTCTACATGCTCTATCTCTTCCGGGCCGGGCCCTGGCCCTCCATCTTTCGCTCCCATTCCAAAATGCCGGCACCCAAAAATCATCCTCCTTATGATATTTCCACTGTAATACCTTCAGAAATAAAATTAAAATGGGTAAATAATTATATATAGCTCACGTGATAATAAAGTCATAAATAGAGATATTAAATTATAATACTCCACTGTACTCAACATATATAAGACTAGTGATTTTATATACTGAACATATAATCTTTACTAATAATAATATCAAATATTCACTCTCAAAATATACTAAAAGCACTAATCACATTTTGATATTCACATAGTTTGTTATACTATAAGAAGATATCAATTATATTTCAACAATATATACCTAAGAGATTTTCGAACATCAATCACTTCATTAGCTTCACTTTGGTATTGAATACACCGAACAAGGTTGTCGGCCTCCTCAACCCGCATCTTCGCCATGCTTCGGAACCTTTTATGGTTCATCACCTCCGAGGCAATTACTCGGCGCATCTTCTTCCACTGATCACCCCACGGAGCAATGACGACAGAGAGGAAGCCCCTACTGGAGTATTCGGTAGCCATTGTTATCGGCCGGGAGGCGAAGATGGCGTCATTCTTCTTTAAAAAAACTCACAGGCTAGCTCCGGTGAGTTAACAACAATGACATGGACATTTCCTAGGCGAATGCAAGTAATATCCTTGCCTTCAGCTTTTTGGAGGATCCACCGGAAATGTGGTTTCCTCCAAAGCATCATCGGAAGACTTCCGAAAATTGGTAAGGCTGCTGGACCAGGTGGTAAACGATGATCACCACCTCCACCATCTTTTTCATGCTCATTAGGGTTTTGTAAATGGTAGATAAGGAGGAAGAAGACAGCAGTGACTAGGAAGAGGACAGCTACCGGAAGAACTCCGGCGAGAATGCCTGAGGCAGTGGCTAAAGAATATGTGGCTGCCATTGAAGAGATATATGAAACTAATGGCAATGTCTGACGATAAGAAATGAGGTGTGTATTTATAGAGATTACAAGCTGAGGTTTTAGAAGGATAATTCACATATGTTTTTCTTGCTGAGTGTATGGGTCAAATTTTATGCATTTATTTCATAATTAACATTTTAAAACTTCAAAATATCAAAATAAATAATATCATGGAGTATATTACAAGAGCATATCACAGTTAATTAATGTTATTAATGTTAATTTTTTAAATTTACATATATTTGGATTAAAATTTATTTAAAAAATTCAGGAACTTCAACAAGTGAGTCAGAGGGAACTAGGGCATAGCCCAACGTTACCCATCCATTATTAGGTTTGAAAGATTTCGAGTTTGAGTCTCATAACTCTTAATGCATAAAATCCACTATAGAAAGTCTGTGTGAGGAGCATTTTTCCTTCTCTCATAAATTGCATTGTAGGAGGATTTATTTCTAGGAGGTCTGCAAATCACCAAAACTGGTGCACTTCTGTAATTTTATGTCCCTTGACTAACAGTGCATATCACTTTATAAAAAAAAAGTTACAAATAATTAATTAACAACCAAATTAATTTTAATTCTATGATTAATTATAATGTACGTGTTCCAAGGCCAGAACAATAACATAGAGCATGTAACATATGGGGCTGTTGATTCGTTGAAAAACTCTTCAAACGTCCTTCAGCTTGTTCATCATTTTTCATATGGTTAATTATCAATAAAATATATTCTTACTGGAATTAAATATTTGACAATACATGTTGGGTGATATCAAAATATTGGATTAAAACAGTGCCAATTTTTAGATGACGTCATTATTAATTTTAATTCATGAAAATGTGACAAGTGTTTGATGATCATTTGCTATCATGTCAATTCAAACAGCCGACCTTAACCTGTTCGACAATGACTTCAAATTTTAAAATATAAAAAAAATGATTAAGTGATGAATACTGATGGTCAAGTCAAACTTGAAGTCAAACTTGAATACTGAACGCATCTTGAACCACAAAATATTCATATACAGTGTGGCCTTTGGTTTTGAGACAATTTGACAAGACTCGTGATTGTTTTTGTGGCCTTTGTTTGTCTGATAATTTCGCAACGTCCGTGAAACATGATGCGCAACTAAAAAAAAAAAAACAATAAAAAAATAAAATAATGTCCGACTAAATCCTCTTACTAATTTTTTTTTTTTTTGAAATAAATGTGAATAAATCACAGCTTTATTGAATAAAAAGAGACAAAGAGTACAAGATAAAATATCTCACCAGATGTGAGGAGAGGAACTAGAAACAACAGGAAAATAAAAAACAGGGAGAGAAGGAGCTAGGAAGGCGGAAGACACCATCCTGGTCCCCTCGCACCGCTCCAAGCCATCAAAAGGAGCAACTACTCCCAGCATGATCGTAGTCCGATTCTCCAACAGGTTTGAGTCTCTAGCGCGTAGAAGTTAAGAGAGCGCTTGATTTTTCGTGAAAGCTCAGAGAAGGACCCGGTTGCTCGACTATCTCCTCGTAATTGAGAACCAAGAGAGGAGCATATTAGCAGCTTTTAATAAAAAATATTAGTAAACCGGTAAAGCGACTCAAATGGAAAAATACGAGTGTTTCTGCTCAATTCAGATATTCCACAAGATTGACGGAAATAAGATCCCGGAGGGTTCGGTGTCATGGGATAAGAGATAGAATCCAAGAAGTCCAAAGAGTGGGAATTGAATGTGGAGAGAGGTTGAAACCAAGGACCTGTGAAAAAAAAAACCCCAGAGACGATTGGAGAAATCACATTCAAGAAAAAGATGGTTAACATTTTCTGAAGCTTTGTGACATAGAACACAGGTGTCTGTGGAGCTTTGAGTGTTGCACCCTCTTTTGAAGAGATTTGTGAGAGTGAGAATTTTATCTTCCCCAGCGAGCCAGCAGAAAAGAGTTATTTTGCTAGGACAGCGGGTTTTCCAGAATTGAGAATAAAGTGGACTACGCATTCCACCATCAATGAGGAATTTATAAAATGATTTGACAGTGAATTTTCCACTTTTTTCCAATCCCCAGGAATAGAAATCTTCCTGACTATGAGAGCAATCTGGAATGATCTCTAAAAGATAGGATAACATGTCTGAGGGAGCAGAGTAAAAGAGAACCTCTGGACGATTAATAAGTTGGATGAATTGTCTAATATTTATCCAAGGAGATGTACAATCTGAAAAAAGTGTTGGCCAGAGGTCTTTGAGCAATTGTCCATCATGCCAACGGTCAAACCAAAGAGATGTGTTTGAGCCATTTCTGATGATTTTGTGTATACAGGATCAGAAGGGAAGTAAAGTAGAGTTCACTCCTGCCCAAAAGAAAGATTTGTTTCTAGGTGGGTTGTGGAAAAAGATTCCATTTGGGCTACCAATTGAGTAATTATAATGAATGATTTTAGCCCAACTACTGTCAGGATTAAACCAAATATTTGAAATGGTATAAACTTTGGGGATATAAGATAACCAAATAAGATAATGACTTATAAAATATGAGAATGGGATATATGTAGGAATGGATATAGGAAAAGTAAACTTACATTCTATGTTATATTTGATGTGCACTAAATAAGCCATTAGATAATATTATATTGTCTTATTTTATATTTGAATTTGACTAAATACTGATTCACCCTATATGATAATTAGAAATGTAGACAACAAGGACCACAATATTCAATTGATGGATGATGATGTTGAAGTTGGATATATAGCGCGTGAAACGTGAACCACAAGACGCTCTTTTGGGACAATTTGAAAAACTCTAATTTCATATGTGAAAAATTATGAGCCACTTAAAAGATGAACAACAGAAACATGGTCATCATCTTTCATGGAAACCACAAAATAAATAAATAAATAAATAAGTAAATCACACATGAAATGAACCGGAGGCAGACAGCTTGCATCTTTCCCTATGTTTATTGCAAACTTCCACTGCATATAATGCAGACGAAAGAGTTTAAGCGACAAACTCAAAATATCAAAGTTTGAGATGAAAGAGATAGCGAACATGACACTGCTTCCCAAAAAAAAAATAATGGCGTAGGATGATATCCAATTCATGACAGTTCTATCAGCATGTGGTTGAGGGTGTCTCAGATCTTGTCCTCAGTTGGGAAAAGCCCTATCCCACTGACACCAGGAGAAGTGCACGCACTTCTCATAAAAAAAATTAAGTTTGGGTTTAACGGTCTTCTTAGAATCTCTTAGCGTTCACTGAAAAAATATATGATTAATTTTAATTAGAAATGAAAGAGGTGTGAGAAGACATTAATTGAATTTGTGGTTACATCACTCCAATCAGATGCAGTGGCGGCAGTCCGGGCTGGCCGGGCGGAAAACCTTTGAAGAACTCCATCTGATAAGGTTTAAGTTTGAGTTGAGGAAAAGGAAGCCCAAGGTGAAACCGTGGTTGGGACATAGTGTGTTTATCATAAAGATTGATTTTTATTTAAACCCGGGTTATATCAAATTTCTGGATCCGCCACTGATCAGATGTTTGAGATAATATCTCAAATAAGGAACTTCTAGGAGCCCAGATTGTACTTCCAAGACAACCAAATCTCAGTCATTACAATTAAGTCTTTTGTGAGGTTGAAATGTGGCTAAGATGGTTTCAAATTAGAGCAGCTTTAATTATTAGACATAATCAAGCAGCATTTAAAGATTTACACTGAAATATAGGCATAAAATAAGATCTTAATATAAATTAGTAGTACTTAATTAACTATGGAAATTAATAATTATAAGGGAAATAGAAGAATAAATAAGAAGGTGGAATGCACAATTTCCTTCTTTTAAACTCTGCGACTAGCTTTCATTAGCTGTATAATGGACCGTTTAAAGCTTCTTTTATTTCGCAACCATGGGTTTGATAAATTATTGTTAACTAGAAATGTAGACGATGAGGACCACAAATTCAATTGATGGATGAAGATGATGTTGAAATTGGATATATAGCAAGTAAAACTAGAACCACAAGACACTCTTGTGGGACCATTTGAAAAAATCCATGTGGAAACTAATTTTATATGTGAAAATTTATGAGCCACTTAAAAGAACAACATAAACATGGTCATCATCTTTCATGGGAACCACAAAATAAATAAATAAATAAATAAATAAATAAATAAATAAATCACACATGAAGTGAATAAAACAAATGGGGAAAAGCCATAGACGTGGTCGACATCTGTCAAGGACTGATCCGGAGACAGACAACTAGCATCTTGCACTATGTCTGTTGTGAACGCCCACTGCATATAATGCGTACGAAAGAGTTTAAGCCACAAACGCAAAATCATCATTGATTGGTAAAAGAGATAGGGAACATGGCACGGCTTCCAAAAAAATAATTGCATACGAGGATATCCAATTCATGACACTTCTATAAACATGAGGGTGAGGGTGTCTTTGATCATGTCCTCACTTGGGAAAAGCTCTATCCCACTGACACCAGGAGAAGTGCATCAAAATTTAAGTGTTTTTAAGTTCTAGGTTGCAAATGATCCAAAAATGTATGATTAATTTTAATTAAAAGTGAGAGGTAGGAGAAGAAATTAATTGAATATGTGATTACCTCATCCAATAAGTGTTTGAGATAATATCTCAAATGAGTAACTTCTAGGTGCCCCAATTTGAACTTAAAGGATAACCAAATTAAAGCTCAGCCATTACTTTATATATAAAGTTTTTTTGAACCTATTTTATTGTTGACAGGCTTCTCATCCCAAACCTTGAATGCCGCAATCAAAGAGAAGGATACTGTGAAACCTTTAAATGGGGGAGCTAGTTAGAGAAACCAATTGAACACATTTCTATCATGGTTTTCCTCTTAAGTAAAAAAGACAAAAGAGTAAATTTTACTCTTTTTTTTTTTTATCTCATTCTACACATTTCTATCATGGTTTTCCTCATAAAATTAGATATCAGGTGATCGGTAGAATAAAGTGGATTAATAGAATAAGACTATCATTTTATGTTAACTCACTAAAGTAAAGATAAGGGTGAAATATATTAGTTTGTTAGCTTTTGGTTAAGTGTTTTGGTATTTTTTTACAAATGGTTAAAATTATAGGATACTAAAATATTAACAATCAAACCATAGGTACTGACTTGAGAAAGAGGCAAATCACAGGGTAATTTAGAATTATTTCCCCTTCATTTATTGTGTACATCATCAATCTCTTGAACATTTGCAATTTTGTTGTAACAATCACAGTTTTCATCAAACTAATGATTAAAAGATGAAAACTTCTTGACTTCAACAGAAATTTCAACTAATGATTTTGGATAATAATATAAGTATAAATTTATTTAAATTTTTAATTATCAAAATTAATGTAAATTTCTATGACACTCAAGTGTACATTTGAGTGAATTGTAGACAAGTCACAAGTAGAATTCAAACCCTATCAAAAGGAGGCCAGAAAAATGAAATACCAAGTATGCTACTTGATGAGTATACAACATTTCTATATTTATATTACTTAGTACACTTATTTGGCATGAATTAGAACCATATTGTGGAATTCGATGTTAAATATAGTGTGCTTCACATTCTCAGGCTTAGGGTAGCACTTCAATACAAGAGAGAGCCAAAAGGAGCATTTTAGACCTTAAACAATGAAATTGGAGCTCTGTTGGCATTATTTGAATAAGGACAAGGCAAAATTGGGTGGTTTACTGGTAGCTTACGGCCAATCTTACGACCGTAAGTAGATTCCACATAACCTTGCGGGCATGCTTATGCCTATAAAGGGGATTCAGAGCAAATTAGATAACCTTACGGGTAAGGCTTACGTTCGTAAGGAGGCCAGTAAGGACCATTTAGAGGAGTTTACGATCACAACATACGCCCGTAAGAGTAGTCACAAGAAGCAACACAATGAAGTTTATGGTCCAGCGCTTACGGCCATAAGCTCTACCGTAACACAAAAAGAAGACCTTACTATACGAACTTGACTTATGGCCGTAAGTGGTACTGTAAGTCTCGCAACTCTCTTCTCCAGCTCCCTTACAACCACGTCCTTACATCTATAAGTAGCCCGTAAGCAATCGGGCGTAAATAGAACTGATGAGGATTTTTTAGGGCATTCTTGGCTCTTCTTTTGGGCGATTCTTGGAGGCGGAGTTAGGGAAGGAGACGAATCTTCAGCACTTAAGGGGTGATTTGTAGGGAGATTTGGATCCACATTCAAGGGGATTGGAGGTAGTAGCTGTCAAGCTCACCTTGGCGGCTACGTGGAAGCTTCCTTGTTGTTTCTTAAGTGATTCTTCATCGGCACGATTGAGAAGTGGGGTTTCATAGCTTTCATGTTTCCTCCTATTATTTGTATCTTGGATGCTTGTCCTCCATTAATAGATGGCTAATTTGTAGATGTTTGGGCATAGTTGAACTCTAGGGTTTATACTTTTGACGTTGGTTATTGGATCTTTGATGCTTTAATTGTTTTCTTAATTGCAATCATTTCTATTTGTGTCTATTAGCGTGTTTGAATGCTTGGTTGCTAACTAGGTGAAAGCCCTAGCTATCATGTTTGGTTTGTTACGTGACGAGAAGAAATTCACACCTAACATAGATTTATCGCATTTCAAGAGGATAGTGAGTACGCCTTAGGTTAAGGTACTTTATAGACTTTGTCTCCCGCAATCCTTCCGTGTGAGTTAGTGATAACTTCCGTGCTCTTTGCAATCATGTGGAGTGAATTTTAAGAGAAATCACATTTCAATGGTCTGTATTTGGATTAGGGGTAATCTCTCTTTTTGGGGGAGAATATCTTTTTAAGAGTTTGTCATTAACCCACAATAAGGTTTCATAGACACTACAAGAAAAACAGGAATTTGGCACGGTAGGTTTGGCACGGATTTTGGCCAAAAAACCGTGACAAACTGATGTTGGCACGGAAATATAACCGTGCCTATAGCATGCGTGACAAATATAATTTGTCACGAAATAGTAAAACCGTGCCAAATTTTGTCACGCTTTAACTAAACCGTGCCAATTTTGTCACGGTTTTAGGCACATTTTTTTGGTACTATTTTTGGCACACTTTTGTTTTGTCACGGTTTTAGGCACGATTTTTTGTCACTATTTTTGGCACAGTTTTATTTGTCACATTTTTTGGCACGGTATTTTGTCACAGTTTTTAGCACGGTTGTGTTTTGGCACGATTTTTGGCACGATTTGGTTGGTACAATTTTTGGCACGGTTTTATGTTGGCACGGTATTTGTTACGGTTTATTTGGTACCATTTTTGGCACGGTTTTGTGTTGTCACGGTTTTTGGCACGATTTATTTGAGACCTTTGTTGGCACAGTTTTGTTTTGTCACGGTTTTTAGCACGGTTTGTTTGGCATTGTTTTTGGAACGGTTTTGCTTTGTCACGCTTTTTGTCACGGTTTATACTGTCAATTTTGTCACTGTTTTTGGCACAAAGACAATTTTTGGCACATTTTTTGTCATAATTTTTGGCACAGTTTTAAATATAATATAGTTGTTAGCACATTTTTTGTCACGTTCTTAGGCACTGGGTTTTAAATTTAGTAAGGATATTAGCATGGTTTTTGTCACGAAATTTGGAACAGATTTCTTTAAAAAAATTTATAAATGGATTTATTTAATAATAAAACCTATATTTAATTTCATCAAAAATATATATTACGAGGGTCGATCACTTTCGGATTCCTAAAGGCAAGAAACCCGACTTAGACATCTAGACATATCAAAGGAATAATGAGGGATATTAACACTTAAACATAACTAAGCAACATAAATTCATAACTAGAAATTTCAATGGATCACAAATAAATAAACTCGACGATGAGATGTAGCACCATGTCTTACGGATTTCTCATGCGTGTGACCAAAATAAATAAAAGGAAAGAAAATATGTAGAAGGCCTAATAAAGGTAAAAAGACAAATTTAACATTTAAAAATATCATAAGTAAAAATCATATGTTGAGAAGTAGGAAATGCTATACAATATATAACAAGTTTCTCAACCTCCTCTTCATCCTCTCTCTCCCTCATCATTAATCCTTCTCCTACTTCTCTTTGCATGGATATCATGGACTCCTTCACTCGCCCATAACCGGGTGATATCATTTATCATATAGATTAATTCTCATTTGATTATTTATATGTAAACATGCATATATATATATATATATATATATATATGTATATATAAGTTTGTTAATTATTTTTATTTTTTTAATATGGATGGCGAGGGAAGAGAGGAAGGTAATAACAAAGGGACAACAACCGAACAAGCATTGAAGTGTCCAAGATGTGAGTCTACAAACACAAGCTATGATAGAATAATATTAGCATCTTAAACAAAGGCTGACTTTAACATGACTCAAAGTTTAGGATGTTAATAATGGAAGTTAGAATATTGACTTTCAACACCACTCCCCAAAAACAAGCTTTTTGGATTAAGTAGATGCTGATTAACCAACTCAAAAAACACTCTAACCTATACTTGTGTGCTTCTGCTTTCCTTGCACCGGACATCTGAAATTAATCCGGGACAATAAATAATAACTAGTCTACAACAATTGAAGTTCATTCTTCAAAAATAAGCACATTTATTGGATTGATTGTCAAGCAACACTATCCATTTGTTAGTTTGAGAAATGTCGCACATAATAGAATCTCCTACAAATGCGACCAACGACATATTCTTTCCTATTGCAAGACTGATGTATAATAGTATACAGAATTTTTCTAACGTCTCTTAGTCATCAGTATGGTTGCGTAGCAAGGTGAATAATATTAATTAAAGCTTACATTTGACAAAGTCTTCCATGATAAAACTCATTGTTGGTACACATGATATTTCTAACTACACACACAAACACACACACCCACCCATCTAGTTACACTGTGAAGTCCAGTTGCATCATATTTAATGAAACTCGAAGAAACCATCAAATAGTCGAAGTAGCATCTTCACATAAGTAACCAATAGTTTGACTACATTTGTTCGCACTCGAGGGTTCTTAATTTGGTATGAGACAAGTAATTAAATGATTCACAACATCCTTTAGAAAAATCATTCGGTGACAAGTTCCGATTTCAATAATTATAATTTTTAGGAAATCATCATCATCATCATCTTCAAAGCTTGTGATCATTAATCAAGTATTAAGTCCTTTTTTCAATTTTTATCTTCAAGTTCTTGCACCTTCTTTCAAGTAATGAACACAAAAATAATAACCATTGGGATCACCAACCATGAGAGTTAAGCGTCAAAGAAAATACCCAAAATCAAAGCAATTTGCACGTGTCAATCGGTTTTATATGTTTTTGACCAAAGGCTAGCTATGGTAACTGACTATTGTGCCATATTTGCATGTATTATTCCTTTCTTTACCTTCTCGCTACCAAGAATAGAATACATATCAAAACTCTTATCACCACAATGTTCATATTTTGTATTTGGCCTTCCAATATCCAATTCAAGGTCTTTTAACTAATCATATTAAACTATGAAATTTCTCACACTTTGCCAAAAAAAAATGTGTTAAATGTACTATATAGCTTATTTTTAAGCACTCGAATATATAAGTTACTAATATCCAATTCATGGATATTAGTAACGCTAGGAGCTTGTTGAATGGGATCATAAGAGCAAAGTGGATGGGAAAAATGCATGCGTCAGGACATGATGCACATGTTAGCATGCTTTTTAGGAGCAAAGAAAGATATCGCAAGATCTCCGAGATACATTGCTCGGGTAAAAAAATCGGCTTCTATTAAATTATGATGCAAGCTATTTTGAAGTGAAAATAACCATTTGGTTTAGCTTTAACTAGTTCTATTGTTCAATTCAATTTGAAATTTGAAACCGATCATACTAATTCAGCTTTGTCAAGAATAAAATTGATGATAACAAAGAGGAAAGAATATGCATTAAAAAGCATGGTTATGAAAAAACATGTTAAACACAAGCCAATAAGCAAGAAAAAGCTAGAATACGAGCTCATGTTAAAAACAAAGTTCAATTTTTAACTTATATATTCAAATCCTATTTGATAAATCATCAAATTAACATTTGAGGAGTCATACTTCTGCTATCAACCATCAAAATTAAATCTAATGACCCAAGAAATAATTGAACCTTATCAAGTCTTGGACGGATATATTGATGAAGGAATAATAAAAAATAAACTCAGCTAGAATTTAAGTACATTTAACTCAAAGAAATAGAATGAGGAAACTTCAAATAGAATCCTGGAAAACTGAAGATAACAAAAGACACAAATCTATAACACTTCCAATATCCAAATCAAGGTCTTTTAAGCACTGAATTTATGTCAACAAAACTTACTAATATAGCTCACACTTTTGCCAAAAATTATTTTTCATCATGTTAAAAAGAAATAATCAAAGAATAATTAAGGGGGAAAAAGGCAAGGGAATAAAGACCAAGCAGAGGACCTAATTTAATTGCCTCGATCGATCCAATTGCAACACGCATGGACCCACATAGACTTTTCTTTTTGCTTTAGACTTTCATCTTATAAACAATAATAGCATCACTTTTTAATCAAGAAACAGAGGGAAGAACACCATGATTCACAGCCACCATAAACCAAGGATCGGTTTTTAACCAACAAAAAAATTATGGATTAAATAAACAACATAACAAAGAAATCCAAAGAAGAACAATTGTTCGCTTTCGAGAGAGAATCACGCAATCAAAAGAATAACAAAGTATATCTACATTTCCTGGATAAAAATACACACCATGAATGTAACACCAAAGAAAATCTAAAAAGGGATTTCTCTGAATGAAATAACCAATAAACCAATTGACTCATCCTATCATCAGCCTAAGCTTCAAAAACCAAAAACCCCAATCAATACCTTGATTTCTCTGAATGGAATCAATAGGCTCTTTGCAAGCTTTTGAATCAAGCCCTAGCAACTTCTCAAAGATACCGAAGTTCCGGTTCGTGGGTCGCAAGAACAAACATAGACATGATTCAAGAACAAAAAAATAGACAAAAAAATACAAGAAAAAAATAACAAAAGGAAGGTAAAAACAAGTACCGGAGCATCGACCATAGGGATCCCGACCTCGGCTACGATCGTGCAGGCGGCACCCCTCACCGTCCCTTGGTACCACGTTATCTCGCGATGATGGGGGCTTCGGGCTTGTTCTTAGACCTCGCCGGACGGCCACGTGGGCGGGCGAGTCGGTACAACCAAGGTTGAAGGCTCGTCGGCCGGCGCTAGCTTCCTTTCTCGCTGCCGAGGTTGAAGGCTCGCCGAATGGGCTCTTGGGTTGGCTCGCAGTGGTGGGTGGGCGGATAAGAAGACGGAGGCAAAAACCCCGTGCCGGACTAGAACTAGGGTTGGGAAATTTTGAGATTTGGTGGGCAAAGAAAGACCGAGAATTTTTTTAGAAAGATGGGAAACTAGAATGGAAAGCCTTAAATTATTATTACTATTATTATTATTATATATTTATTAAAAAAATATATAAACATATAATAATAATAATAAGAAGAAGAAGAAACAAATAATGATAAAAACAAATAAAAAAATATATATATATAATATAAAAAAATAATACAAAAAAATATATAAAAAGAAAAATAATAATAATAATTAAATAATTAAATAATAAAAAAATTAATTAATTAAAAATAAATAAATAATAGAATAATAGAATAACAATAATAACAATAATAACAATAATAATAATAATTCATTTATTCTTTAATAAATAAATAGAGTAAAATTATTATGTAATTATTATAAATAAAGTATAATTATTATAAATATAGAATATAATGTGTATGGGTAATTAAATTATGGTACCAAATTCTCATATATTTTAGTGAAGAATAGTAAAGATTTTGTAAGAAAATATTATGCAATAAACAAATTAAGTTTTTTTTTTTATTGTGGGTACATAATTATTATCAAAAGAATAAAATTATTATGTAATTATTATAAATAAAGTATAATTATTATGAATATAGAATATTATGTGTATGGGTAATTAAATTATGCTACCAAATTTTAATATATTTTTGTGAAGAATAGTAGAGATTTTGTAAGAAAATATTATTAAAAAAAAATTAAGTTTTTTTATTGTGGTTACGTAATTATTATCAAAAGAGTAAAATTATTATGTAATTATTATAAATAGAGTAAAATTATTATAAACCGTGCCAAAACCCCGTGAATAAATAAAAGGGGTCATGTAGTTTGAAACGACGGTATTTGGCACGGTCAACCTAAACCGCGTCAAATATCATGGACTCTATTGTCATGGATTTTTGGCATGATTTAGAGTTGACCGCGCCAAAACCCGTGACATGATGATGTGTTTGATCACGGTTTTTGCACGGTCAACCCTAAACTGCGCTCAAAATCGCCAAATACCATGGCCTCCATTGTACACGGTTTTTGGCACGGTTTAGGGTTGACCGTTCCAAAACCTGTGACAAAGAAAGGATGATGTGTTTGTCACGGTTTTTGGCACGGTCAACCCTAAACTATGCCAAAACCCGTGCCAAATACTATGGACTCCATTGTCACGGTTTTTGTCACGAGTTTAGGGGATCGACCATGCCAAAAATCCGTGACAAAGAAAGGGATGATGTAGCTTTGTCACGGTTTTTGCACGGTCAAAACTAAACTGTACCAAAAATCGTGCCAAATACCATGGACTCCATTGTCACGGTTTTTGGCACGGTTTAGGGTTGACCGTGCCATCCGCGACAAAGAAAGGATGATGTGTTTGTCGCGGTTTTGGCACTGGGTCAACCCCTAAACCGTGCCAAAACCGCGCCAAATACTATGGACTCCATTGTCACGGCTTTTTGTCACGGTTTAAGGTCGACCGTGCCAAAATCCGTGACAAAAGAAAGGGATGATGTGTTTGTCAGCGGTTTTTGGCACGTGGCCAAAACTAAAATGTACCAAAAATCGTGCAAATACCATGGACTCCATTGTCACGGTTTTTGGCACGGTTTAAGCTTGACCGTGCCAAAAACTGTGACAAAGAAAGGGATGATGTGTTTGTCACGCGTTTTTGCGTACCAATCCCTAAAACGCGCTACAAAACCGCAGCAAAAATACTATGGACTCCATTGTCACGCGGTTTTGTCACGGCTTTAAGGTTGACCGTGCCAAAATCCGTGACAAAGAAAGGGATGATGTGTTTGTACGCGGTTTTTGGCACGCGTCAAAACTAAACGTACTCAAAAACCGTGCCAAAATACCATGGACTCCATTGTCGCGGTTTTTGGCACGCGTTTAAGCTCGACTGCGCCAGCGTGACAAATAAATGATGATGATGTTTGTCACGGTTTTTGGCATGGTTTAGGGTTGACCGTGCCAAAAACCTGCTGCAAAAAGACATGGACTCCATTTTTATGGTTTTGGGATCGCTTTAGGGATCGTCGTGCCAAAAAAATCGTGACGAATGTGTTTGTCACGGTTTTTGTCACGATTTTTTATCTAAATTTTAGACGAAAATATAAATGGTGCTAAATATCGTGACAAAATTGTCACGATTTAGTAATCGATGCCAAAATCTAGTGACAACATTGTCACTAAATTTTTATTTCGTGCCAATTTCAGTGACAAATTTGGCACGGAATCAAAACCGTGCAAATAGATCGTGCCAAATTCCTGCTTTTTCTTGTAG